>NC_139658.1:19555984-19573484 GCF_951799395.1 Argentina silus | reverse complement strand
GATCCTCCCTCGTGGTCCTGGGGAAGGGTGGGGTGGGGGGGATCGGGCTCCATGTGGCCCGCGTTGCCATGGATACCGTGGACCCCCCCCCCCCCCCCCCCCCCAATCTTAATTTGTATATTCTATATAAACCTAGGGATTAAGACGCCCATATGCCACAGTGACAGCCAAAAACACAGTAACGCAATCCAAACGCTGCTAAGCTTTTAAAGCTATTATTATGGAAGAAGCATATGAGATTGCGGCAAGGAGAGAAAGTCCCCCACAAGAGCTGATCTGCAGTCAGCTCCTCTCACCCTCACTCTGAACCTGAACGACCATACGCCGCAGAATGTAAACTGCACCGGGATCAGCGCTTGAACACGTGTGCTTGATACCATTCCTCATTCCATTCCATGCATTACACTGAGCCCGTCCTCTGGGCCACACCAGCCTTCCCTGACTTGAAGGTACTCCCCACACACTCCCAGGGCCAAGCTTCTCTTTGGTCCCACCGGTGCACAGGAGCACTAGGAAATGGAAAACATTCAACTTCCTTTGAGCACTGGAAGTCCACCATGGGGGAGGGGTAGAGGGGAGGAGGAGGGAGGGAGGGAAGGGTTGGAAAAAGACACACAACCCAGGGCCCCCCCGCAGGGAGGTAAGAGTATAGTTATTTTGGCAGTGTGACTATCCTGTCCAAAGCTGTCATTAGTGGGTTTTATTTTGACAGCACTGCTGTTAGCTGCTAAGACTTGTAACAAAGCTAAACGCCGGGGGGGGAGAAGCTCGTCATTGTGACGAAGTGGAGCGGGAGCCTCTGTCGTGGAGCAGGTGGGCCATGAGTCAGCCGCACCCCGCCCTGCTCTGTTGTCCTACACAGAGAGAGGGGGAGGAGGGGGGAGGAAAGTGGGAGAGGGGGAGGAAACGGGCGACGACTAGCTGAGTCAAGGTTTCAACTATCTCACTGCGGTATCGGTCTTCTAACACTACCCTGAGTGTAGTGTTAGACCACACACACACACACACACACACACACACACACACACACACACACACACACACACACACACACACACACACACACACACACACACACACACACACACACACACACACACACACCCACACAAACAGGTATTTCCCTGTATGCTCTATCTTGCTGTTAGGTCAATGACAGCATGAAAGCACCTCTTTGTCTCTTAAACTAACTGTGACAGCCAGGAGGCTTCTCTGTGTGTCTTTTGCGTGTGTTTGAATGGTTGCTCCCCACCCTAAGTGTCGTTAGTCAGGAGTGTGAAACATGAGTCACCTGCGTACCTGTGTGGTGCGGACACACCCTGCCGCTGCAACGCTGGGAAGGGAAACACTTCCTCCACAGACACACACCTCTATGGAAAAGGAGGGAAGAGCAGAAGACTCAACTGTTTGTCTTTTGAGTCATTTGTGTTTGGGTGTGTGTGTGTGAGTGTGTGTGAGCGTGTGTGAGCGTGTGTGAGCGTGTGTGAGTGTGTGTGAGTGTGTGTGAGCGTGTGTGAGCGTGTGTGAGCGTGTGTGTGTGTGTGTGAGCGTGTGTGAGCGTGTGTGAGCGTGTGCGAGCGTGTGCGAGCGTGTGCAATGCATGTTTGTTAACCATTACGGTCGTAGAGGTGTTGCACTACCATTCCGAGTATTCCATTAGTTACCCCAGTGGAGTGTGTGTGTGTGTGTGTGTGAACAGACACATAGAGCTGGGACCAGAGCTGTTCTCACAGCAGTGCAGGAAAACCATGTCAAAGGACAGAAGATTGAGCACTGGAGAACATGACATCATCCTCACAGACAGGAAACGTGTTTGTGCGTGCGTGTGCGTGAGTGTGTGCGTGTGAGGGAATGAGAGGCGAGAGAAGAGGGAGAGAAAGAGGAGGGGAAGTGGAAAAAGTCCTTTCAATGGAATTCTTTTATTACATTTCTATAACAAAAAAACAACAAAAAAGTGTGAGTCACACCAGTGTAAGGGGTCAGGACAGAGCTTTAGGGAGAGATTTGAGGAGCAGAGGACAGGGGTGTGGTTGGTTCAATGGAGGTAGTGGTGGTGTATGTGTGTGTGTGTGTGTGGGGGGGGGGGGGGTATGCTAAATATATAAAAGGAGAGCCTATTTGCTGTTGCTACAATACAGCAGACTGTCCACATCTTTTGGCTAATTTGAGCAGCATTAAACTTGACAGTAAATAGTTGTTGATAATGCTAAGGAAGATTATGTTTAGGGTAATTGTGTGTGTGTGCGTGTGTGTGTGCGTGCGTGCGTGCGTGCGTGTGTGCGTGCGTGCGTGCGTGTGTGTGTTGGAAGGGGGGTTATCTTTTGGCATGGGGTAGCTAGTTGGCTTCTGGTAGGGGAAACCCTCAGGGAGATTTTGGTAGGATGTTTGTTACACAGATAGAAACATGCTGGTTCCTTTGGACGGGTTATTTGGCACAAGTTCTCCTCTCCCATAGTTACTAAATCACACACACACGTACACACAAACACACATATACACACACACACACACACACACACACACACGTACGTACATACACACAACAGTGGATCAGGGAATAATAGGCTGGTGTGTGTAGGGAGTTATGGAGGAGGAGGACCATATGTCATCCTGTGTTCTGGACATTAACCATTACCACTTCTGTCTTATCAGCTAGGTCAACACTGAGTCTGCTGTCACATGATGCTGATAGACTTACTTATCTATGTATGACATCCTCCCTTGTGTTAAAAGTGTGTAATAACTTATATGGAAGCTATGGCCTGAATTCAGGTGATGTCATATGTTTTTGTATGCTAGTGTGGCTGTGTTTACTGTTGGCTACAGTGTGAGGATGTTGTCTATATGTGGGTAGCATATCAAATGTTTACTGCCAATGGTCCCTGGTCCTAGCATAGATTACTTTATCTTATGATGACTGATGGATAGATGATTCACTTACTTAGACAAATCTATTTGTTGTAAGTCGCTTTGGATAAAGGCGTCTGCTAAATGCCGGAAATGTAAATGTAATGTAAATGTTTATAAGACTGCTGATATTTTCTGGAAATGAAAGTCAAAAACAGTCTATGACTTTCTATGTCTATGTGAAACTGAGATAAGTGTGTGTGTGTGTGTGTGTGTGTGTGTGTGTGTGTGTGTGTGTGTGTGTGTGTGTGTGTCTGTCTGTCTGTCTGTCTGTCTGTCTGTCTGTCTGTCTGTCTGTCTTGTCTGTTTCTGTGAGTGTATGTTTACTGAAGTCTACTGTATGTCTCAATGTTTGAGAAGAAACTAAGTGAGATGTAATGAGAGAGACAAAACAAGTGTGTGTGTGTGTGTGTGTGTGTGTGTGTGTGTGAGAGAGAGAGAGAGAGAGAGAGAGAGGAGAAAAGAGAGAGAGGGAGATGTAGCTAATTGTTATGCAGACACAGTGCCCATGGGGTAGAGAGCGGTCTCACTGCAATTCAAGTAGCTGTGTGAGCGTGTAGGATTGGGAGAGGGTGCAGAGGGAGGATGCTTTGATCTCACTCTCCCCCCTCTCTAGAATGCAAAATCCCCACTCTAGGCAAAAAGCATAAGCACTCATGTTGTGTAGAAAGAGCCCAGAGTGGTACTGGCTACCACTTTAACACACCAGGGCAGACCTACCATGAGACTGGCTATTCTGAGGAAAGGTCTCCCTGTCTGTGTAGAGGCATGTCACCATGATGGGCTCATTGTAATGCATGGAATGGAATGGGGAATGGTATCAAACCAGCCTCCCCTGGTCACCATGTATTACTGTCCCATGGCTCAGGCAGGGGCTGGACTGTGGGGGTGGACTGTGGGGCTGGACTGTGGGGCTGGACTGTGGGGCTGGACTGTGGGGCTGGACTCTAATGGGTCAATAGGACTGTGAGAACATAGCCTAGCCGAGGCCTTTCTCTCTTCATCTCAGGAGGATTGCGGTTTCCGTCTTAAAACAGATCGCGAACACACACCATTTTCCCATTTGTTTGTACTGTATGGTGTGGTCATAATGCTAAATAACCAGCAACCACAATGCAGTATCACTGACCGGCTGACTCACAGCTTGCATTGTTTTATCTTTTAAAGCATTGTTCTCGGCATGACACAAGTCCAACATTCTGTTCCCTCTTAGGGCCGTCGAGATGTCAGCCATGCCAGTTCCCTTAAAGTCTGAATTTCATCCCGTTGTTTCAATCTTTTATCCTTTTCCATCTGTTGCATCTTTCATGATGTGTCAGTGCACATCAGTCATCTTTCCCAAATCTCCTGCTGGGTCTACTGTGTGTGTGTACTCTACTCTGTGTCTCTGTGTGACACTGACCATATTCAGCCCTGTCCATCCACCTGCGCTTCCCCTTTGGACTGTACCACCACCTCAGCTCAGAAGGGGGGAGTTCACTCAGTGGTATACTCCAATGAACTGGAACCCAGCTCAAGTAGTGATGAGGAGCTTTTTAATGGCTCTATCAGGAGGAAAAAAAATAATAAATCTGAAATCACCCAGATGGAATAGCCTAGTGTTTACTTTGAGAATCGTCTAATGCCACACTCGCCCCTCCCCCCATCTCCATCCCTCTCTCTCTCTCTCCCTCTCTCTCTCTCTCTCTCTCTCTCTGCAGTGGAGCAGGCTGCTAACATGAGCTAAAAATAAGTCGCGTGAGTGAGCTAGGCCAACTGTGCTGTTCATGCATTACTTATGGAACTGTTTGCCCCCCCCCCCAACCCCCCCACCCCATTCCTCTTCATAAACATGACTAACTCTGTCTTCGAGTGGATGCTGTATTTGGGTCTGTTCAGTGGGAAGTAACCTGCTAACGTGAACACACGGCCTCTGTTTGGTTCTGTTTGATGCTGTGTCTTCTAATTGCGTGGCCTACAGCGCTGTTGGGTTGCATAACCGACAAACCGTCCTGTCTGACCACGAGTCGTTTGTTCAATTGAATGGAATTGACTTGAACTGTGTGATAGATTTATCTGAGTGAGAGTGAGTGTGGAAATATTTGTGAGTCAGAGTGAACCAACACACTATACGTGCCATATGATAATGTGTGCATAGCCTACTTATACAGTAATATATGTGTGTGTGCGTGTGTGTGTGTGCGCATTAATCTAAGTATAGTGTGCATAATCTGTGTCTGTGTGCTGGGGATGCCCGTCTCTAATCTGGTTTGTCCCCTCTGGCGGAGCGAGGAAGGTGACTACATCGAGCTGTGATAGCCTCACCTTTTCCAGCCTCTGTGTCTCAGCACCATAATCTTTAATCTGGGATTATGGTGGCTGGCGAGAGCTCTGGGATATGACATAGCCGCAGAGGAACCACCGGCTCGCTCAGATAAAGAGATCACCGGTCAGATTAACCATCAGACACAGGAAACCCTGGCCGTTATCAAAGAAATGCTTTCGAAACGTTATCTCACTGGTGAGGAGAGGAGGATGAGCAGAGGCGATGCGGAGGGGCTAGGAGTGCAGCAGATGTGCATTCCTAACATGTGTCTCTTTGTTTAGCAGCAGGCCCTCCAGGGCTGTTGCTTTGGTTTACTTGTTAGAACATTATCACACTTCTTATGACAGCTGTCTTAGTCTCCTCTCCTCTCCTCTCCTCTCCTCTCCTTTCTTCTCCTCTCCTCTCCTCTCCTCTCCTCTCCTCTCCTCTCCTCTCCTCTCCTCTCCTATTCACTCCTCTTCTCTTCTCTTCTCTTCTCTTCTCTTCTCTTCTCTTCTCTTCTCTTCTCTTCTCCTGATGATAATGAAGATGACGAAACAAATTCTGACAGTTAATTACATGTTTAATAATGCTAATGCAGAGGAGAAAGGTCATGATCTAGATGCTGTGTGTGTGTGTGTGTGTGTATATGTGTGTGTATATGTGTGTGTGTGTGTGTGTGTGTGTGTTAGTGTGTGTGTGTGTGTGTGTGTGTGTGTGTGTGTGTGTGTGAGTGTGTGTGTGTGTGTGTGTGTGTGTGGCAGCAGTGCTTACGGAGGCGGTTGGCAGAAAGGCTGGCATGCTTCAAGGCCAGATTCTCAGGCAAAGAGCTCAGTCAGGCGAGAGAGAGAGAGAGAGAGAGAGAGAGAGAGAGAATGGAGGAGAGAGAGAAGGGGGTACAGAAAGGGTGAGATAGTTGGACACAATAAGCACGCTCACTATGACCTGTGATTACCCCACCTCTGCACTCATCCACCTCTGCTTTCTTCCTTCTATCCTTTTCTCTCTCTCTCTCTCTCTCTCTCTCTCTCTCTCTCTCTCTCTCTCTCCTGTCCCCTCTGTCCTCCCCCTCTCTCTCTGTGCATCTCTGATTCATCCCAACCTTCTCTGGCATCCATGTGTGTCCATATTTAGTCCTCTTTTTCTCTTCTCCTCTCTCTCTCTCTCTCTCTCTCTCTCCACTTCCTCCCCTCATCCTTCCTGTCAATGGAGTCACACCAACACTCTTTCATGTCTCTGGCGATCTATCTGGCATGTCTTTACACCCCTTCCTCAGTGCACAGTCACTATCACAGCTTGTCCTCCGTCCATCTGCATTGTCCCCCCGCCCCCCCCCCCTCCTCCTCCTCCTCCATGTTTCCATCCCATCTCTCCCCACTGCCCTCCACTTGTAGAGGGTTTGTGTTTGAACAGGCGGTTCAGAACAGGTGACATCGACACCATGGACTGATTTCCCAGAAACAGATTAAGCCTAGACCTAGATTAAAATACATCTTTTCTATTGAAAATGCTATTTAGTCTATCTTAATATAATAATATATGCCATTTAGCTGACGCTTTTATCCAAAGCGACTTACATTGCAGTGAGTGCATACATTTCAGTATATATGGTTCCAGCAGGAATCAAACCCACAACCTAAGCGTTGTTAGCGCCATGCTCTACCAACTGAGACACAGAGGACCATCTTCATTTGTGTCAGGCAAACTGGCCCCATACCTGTCAGTTGTCCATGGCTACTGAGGATTCCAGTAGGCCCCATACCTGTCAGTTGTCCATGGTTACTGAGGATTCCAGTAGGCCCCATACCTGTCAGTTGTCCATGGCTACTGAGGATTCCAGTAGGCCCCATACCTGTCAGTTGTCCATGGTTACTGAGGATTCCAGTAGGCCCCATACCTGTCAGTTGTCCATGGCTACTGAGGATTCCAGTAGGCCCCATACCTGTCAGTTGTCCATGGTTACTGAGGATTCCAGTAGGCCCCATACCTGTCAGTTGTCCATGGTTACTGAGGATTCCAGTAGGCCCCATACCTGTCAGTTGTCCATGGTTACTGAGGATTCCAGTAGGCCCCATACCTGTCAGTTGTCCATGGTTACTGAGGATTCCAGTAGGCCTAGCTTTACTTTCAGGGTTTGGGGTTGAGTCTATTTGTCGCTCTGAAAATGGAGTTCACAAATGTCTTACATGAAGAGGAAGGGAATTTTTAAATTCCTCTTATGTACTCCCTGGAGAATGGGAAAGAAATACTGTCTGCCATCAAAGTGTGTTTTGTTCAAACAAGTATAAATATTAGAGATATTTCCCCAAAACCGAGACTCTGATAAGAAGAATTCAGATAGGCAAAGAAACCCACCAGCTGTTTTAATCCTGAAAGGGGAGAATATTCCGGCTTTTTCTCATCAAAGTTGGTAATTGTAGTCTCTTGCAGTACCATAGTGTGCTTTCTGGAGTTTGTTCTGTGTATAAAGTGAATACATACATACAAATGCAGTAGTAAAGCTTACTTGCACTGTAAATAAAGACCTCTTTCTGTTTGGAGAGAAGTGGTCATGTCTTTTGGGATGAAACATTATTTATAGGAATTGAACTGACTCCATGTTTATGAATCTGAGACATACTGTTATCTTGTGTAGGCCTATGTGTTAGTGTGTGTGTGTGTGTGTGTGTGTGTGTGTGTGTGTGTGTGTGTGTGTGTGTGCACGCTCACTATGTGTGTGTCTTGTGCGGCGAACATCACAGCGGCAGCACGCTCCTGTAGATTCTTCCTCTACAGAAGGATACGCCCATTCCTCACCAGTGAAGCAGCACAACTTTTGGTCCAAACACTTGTAATCTCCCGCCTTGACTACTGCAACGCACTCTTGGTCAGACTCCCCGCCTTCGCCATCAGACCTCTGTAGTTCATCCAGAACGCTGCTGCTCGTCTGGTGTTCAACCTCCCCAAATTCTCCCATGTCACGCCCCTCCTGCACACCCTCCACTGGCTCCCGGTAGCAGCTCGCATCAAATTCAAGACCCTGGTGCTTGCCTACCGGGCGGCAAAGGGAACAGCCCCTCCCTACTTGCAAGCATTGGTTAGCCCCCAAACCCCTGCACGATCACTCCGCTCTTCCACCTCGGCTGCCTGCCTGGCACTGCCACCTCTACGTGGATGCAGCGGCCGCACCACTCGGTCACGGCTTTTCACTGTCCTGGCGCCCCGTTGGTGGAATGAGCTTCCCCCCACTGTCAGGACTGCAGTCACTACCGATCTTCCGCCGTAGATTGAAAACCCATCTCTTCAGGCTACATCTTAACAGTCCTTCCTAAGACCTCTTCACCTCCACAACCCTCCCTGTACTAATCCTAACCCCAACCCTTGAGACCTCTTCACCCCCACTTCCCCCCTGTACAAGTTCTCTCCTGTTAATAAATAATTAAAAAAGAATAATTATATATATATATATGCCTTCTGGCATTACGACTGCCAATGGCCCCTGGTGTGAGCATTGATTACTTTGTCTTATGATGACTGTTGGATAGATGATTCACTTACTTAAACAGATGTATTTGTTGTAAGTCGCTTTGGATAAAGGCGTCTGCTGAATGCCATAAATGTAAATGTAAATGTGTGTTAGTGTGTCTGTGTGTGTGTGTGTGTGTGTGTGTGTGTGTGTGTGTGTGCGTGTGCGTGTGCGTGTGCGTGTGGGTGTGTGTGTGTGTGTGTGTTGTATGTGTTTGTTTGTCCCCATCACAGTGACCTGCCTCACCCTGGTGTTGTCTTCTTTCTCAGGTGATATCACACAGAAGGGGTATGAGAAGAAAAAGACTAAACTTCTGGCTCCCTTCTTCATTCCAAAACCAGGTAAGAAACCCCAGGCTATCCTTCTGTCCCTCCAGTTCTAGGCTGTCCCTCTATCCCTCTCTCACTAGGCTACCCCTCTATCCCTCTATCCCTCTCTCACTAGGCCACCCCTCTATCCCTCTATCACTAGGCTACCCCTCTATCCCTCTATCACTAGGCTACCCTCTATCCCTCTATCCCTCTATCACTAGGCTACCCCTCTATCCCTCTATCATTAGGCCACCCCTCTATCCCTCTATCCTTCTCTCACTAGGCCATCCCTCTATCCCTCTATCCCTCTATTCCTCTATCCTTCTCTCACTAGGCCACCCCTCTATCCCTCTATCCCTCTACCCCTCTATCCCTAGACTATCACTAGGACAGCGCAGTAGCACTTCTGTCTTTATAAGACTACTTCCTCAATGGTATAATTGTCTGTAAATATTGGCTATTTTTAGATGCCAATTTCTCAGCAATGACATAAGCAGGTCACTTGTTTACATTGTTCTGTGCTTGATTTCTGGTATGGGTTAACTAGTTGTATATTGTAACAGCTTTTAAACAAAGGCACTGCATGTTTTAACCAGTTGTCTAGTGTGGTGAAAATGTTTGGTCTGTGTTGGGAAGACTTTCCAACTTTCCAGACTTCTATTTTTGTTTTTATTATTAGTTATCAAACAATCTCAACCAGGTACCTAGTAGTGTGTTGTCTACTGAGTGTGTACAACCATGTGTGTTGTGTTCCACAGTTGAGCCTCCCCCTAAGAACGACGGGCATGCTCCTGGTCCTAGCTCCGCCTCTGGCCATGCTCCTCCCTCTAGCTCCTCCTCCCGCTACCGGCGCTCCAAGCGACCGCACCGCAGCGGGGGAACCAGGGATGACCGTTACCGATCAGGTGAGGAATATCTGTTTATCCCCAGGGGAAGAGGGATGAATTACACACACAATCGATGCCGAAACGAAAAAAAGATTTTTACGGATTGTGCCTTTTAAATCAGCATACGATTTTGAAGAACAAGGACATGTGTTTTTAGTCAATATGACATGTTTTCCTCCTCACTTCAGTAATAAAGCGTTTGATGTTCCAGTCTGGTTTTAAGCTGAATTCCCAGACTGTAGTCTACTGTTTCAGAGGGACCAATTAATGAGTAGAGTAGCCTTGTGTGTCTGTTGGAGAGTGAGAGGCTGGCTGAGGTCATGTGTGCCCTGTGGCTGAGGAGAAAGAGAACTCTCTCACTGTGCAGGCCCTCTGCAGGGGAGCCTAGCGGGCTGGAACCCTCCATTGTGAAAGGAGAGTGATGTCACAGCTTGGCTATGCATTGGGCTGTGGAGAGCAGGGGAATACTAAACAGGAAGAGCAGACTAGACCATAGAATTGTATATTGTATACAGAGCACAGACAAGGAGAATGGAGGGTTAGAATGGATATTTTGATGTTACGATGTAAACCAGTGAAGAAATGTAGGAAAATCTATAAGACCCCCCCCCCCCCCCCTATTTTTCACACAGCTACTTCCTTTATTACTAGAGGTGCACACAGTGTAATAGCATCCTCCTCTAGGCAGCTGCATGCTCTATCGTTTCTCTCTCCTTCCGCTTCCCTCTCTCCCCTCCCTGTCTGGCCAGCCTCTGCGTCAGACTGGTCTCGCCTCTCACGTGAGACAGACACACATGCACACACAGGCACACACACATGCACACACAGGCACAGGCACAGGCACAAAGGCACAGGCACAGGCACAGGCACAGGCACAGGCAGAACCGATGCCAACCTGATGTGCCGGAGCCTCATTGTGGTGTGGAGTTTTGGGGGAGTGAAGGACTGAAGGACTGAAGGACTGAAGGACTGAAGGAGTGAAGGACTGAAGGACTGAAGGACTGAAGGACTGAAGGACTGAAGGACTGAAGGAGTGCCATTGTGTAGGATCTGTTGGAGCATGTAGGAAGGCTGACCAGAGACAACCGATGAATGTTTTTGCAGGGGGATCCAGGTGGATGCCGAGCAGGATTAAGGACACACTGGAGGATTGAGGAGCAAAGGGAGTGGTAGCCAGGTGGAAACTAATGAGATGCAGGGGAGCTACTGAGAGCTATTGGGGGAAACTGACACAGATCTATGTGGATCTATCGGAGTGATATCTAGGGGGAAAATGGAGCGAGGCTGAGAGGGAGTCGGAGAGGGACACAGAGAGAGGTCGCGGCTGGGGACTGTGCTCCCGTAGGTCTGGGTGGGTCACACTCCAGCAGACCTGATGATGAACCTGCTGACACCTCCGCCTCCTTGACAGAGAGAGAGAGAAAGAGAGAGAGATGGAGGAGGGAGGAGAGACAAAGGGACAGAGAAAGGAGGAGAATGAGGGTGTGAGCAAGAGGACAGAGAAAGAGAGTGAGCGGTCAGAGACATGATTGATGCTTTGGTGCCGATTTTGCTTGTGTGTGTACATGTGTCCATGGTATGTGTAACCTATGGGTGTGTGTAAGGTAAGGCAGTCGGTGTGTGTGTTGTCGGGCTGAGATCTACTGGTGTGTGAGTGTGTGTGTGTGTTTGTGTGTGTTTGTGTGTGTGTGTGTGTGTGTGTGTGTGTGTGTGTGTGTGTGTGTGTGTGTGTGTGTGTGTGTTGGGGGGGGGGGGGGGGCTCCGATGGCGCTTGGCTGTCTGTGCAGCTCATTGTTCATTCCAGTGTGGGGTTGGAGAGGTGCAGAAGAGACACCCACTGTTCCCATCTTAACACCCCTACACGCTTATCACCACGGAAACAGCCCTCAGCCACACAGACATGTGTGATGGTCAGTGTCTCATGTTTCTATGGCGATGATCTGACATGCAGAGTGTGGGGATAATTGAAAGCGGGGAGTAGAAAGGAGCATTCTGTTCAGGAGAATGAAATGTTATGTCATGACATTATCTCAAGCTGTGTAATGTGTGCTGCGGTTGATGGTTCATGTAGATGTGTCAGTGTTTCATGTAAACCATGTCCCATGTGATTGTATCTTCCTCATGTCTCCTAATACCGCCGACATGTATGGTTCGATTTGCATGTGTCTGTGGGTGTGTGATGTAAGTGTATAGACATGTTAGTGTGTGTGTGTGTGTGTGTGTGTGTGTGTGTGTGTGTGTGTGTGTGTGTGTGTGTGTGTGTGTGTGTGTGTGTGTGTGTGTGTGTGTGTGCGTTCGTAGATGAAGATGATAAGAGCCTTGTTCTCTCTCTCCCAGCACACAGTCTGTAGTTTCCTGTTTCAGCAGGAAATAACTGCCATCTCTTCATTTTCTCCTTGGATGGTTGAAAGTCAAACACCCACTAATGTTTTACTACGTTGACCAAAAAGGCATTAGCTCTACGAATGTCTATTTCAGTTGACGTAGTGTTGAAGGAAATATTTACCAAGCTGGTGACACTAAACAACATTGCACTAGCATGCTGTTTCTTTGTGCTTAAGTATTTTAATTTCATTTTAATTTCGTTTTAATTTTGTTTCCACACCAACAGTCCCTATTCCACTAGCAAAAACGCATAACTCAATTACTGCAATTACAATACGATTACTGGAGAACTGTTGCAACAATGTAAGCCTTTTTTTCCTTCATTTTTTAACAGCCATTTCTCTCCTCTCTTTCTCTCTCTCTTTCTCTCTCTCTTTCTCTCTCTCCTTCTCCCTCTCTTTCTCTCTCTCCCTCATTCACACAGATATCCACACAGAGGCGGTTCAAGCTGCATTGGCTAAACACAAGGAGGAGAAAATGACACAGCCCATAAATACCAAACGCCGCTCCACCTACGTTCCTTCACCAGTTGAGACCCGCACCCCACCAGGTAGGACTTAGTTCCTCCTCAAAACCAGCCACATGCCTTTCAACCATTTTTCTCTGGACTTTCAGGACCTGTAATGTTGTTTGCTAGTGGTGTGAATTTAATCTTAAATGTCACCTTTGAGTGGGTTAAGCTGACAGCTTCACTGTCTGTCTATACCTCTCTAACTTTTTCTCTTTCTCTCTCTCTCTCACACACGCACTCTCTCAGACTCCTCGTCGGGCTCAGAGGATGAAAGTGCTCTTCGTCGGCAGTCGTCCCTGGGGGCATCTCTGGGTGCTCCCGCTACGGTCCAGCCCAACCTGCAAAGCCCTGACTCCTGGATCAACCGCTCTGTCCAGGGCTCCTCCACCTCCTCCTCCGCCTCCTCCACCCTGTCCCACGGAGAGGGCAAGCCCCAGCCCCAGCCCCAGCCCCAACCCCAACCCCAGAGCCAGCCCCAACCCCAGCCTCATCCCCAGCCTCAGCCCCAGGCCCCACCACAGTACAAACCCCAGTACCAGCCCCAATATCAGCCCCAATACCAACCCCAGTACCAGCCACAGCCACAGCCACAGCCACAGCCACATCCACAGCCACAGCCTCAGTCAGCACTGGCACTGGCTGACAGGATCGCTCAGTCACGCATCGGTGAGATATGCCAAAATGGAGTCTTATGTGATGTAGCTATGTGATAGAGGAACAGGACACAGCATTTAAAAAAGGTGATGACTAGATGAAATAACGTCTGTCTCTCTCCCAGCCCCCTCAGAGAACAGTGGACCCCCCCCAGACGTGACGGCTGCGGCCCCCCAGGCCAGGAGCTCCAGGGTGGACCTGCCCTCAAACCCCGTGGTCCGGGGGATGAGCCGCGGACAGAGCCGCTCCAGCATGATGGAGACCGCTGACGGTAATAATGACATTTACCTTTATCTACCTTTAAAGTGTGTGTGTGTGTGTGTGTGTGTGTGTGTGTGTGTGTGTGTGTGTGTGTGTGTGTGTGTGTGTGTGTGTGTGTGAGAGAGAGATCAAAGATTATGACTGTGTGAGTGTGTGTCCTATGTGAGTGTGTGTCCGAATCTTCTCATTCGTTTGCATTTCCATTGAAATTTCAGTGATATGTTTTCTCTTTTCCACCATATCTAACCATATCATTAACCAAACGATGTTGCTTTCTTTTTTTCTGGTCTTTTTTTCCACCCTGTCACATGTTTATTTGACTGGCATTAGGACGAGGTAATACCTTTAACCCCAGAGATAGTCGTGTAAACGTCTGTGTACCGTTTGTGATCTGTTTCTACCCTCTGTTTGCACTGTAGGATGAGGGACTATAGTGTTGTTGTGAAACCAGACCTACGTATACCCACAAGAACTTCACCCATAGGAAGAGTTCACCCTCATGTGTTTTTCCCATACAAAACCAATGATTCCCATTCCTCATATCTCACTCCGACTGTGCCTCCCTGCCCTGGTCTCCAGTTAGCCCTGTGTGTGCTCTGTGCTGCTTTTCATTCCAAGTGATCTGAGTCTTAAAGTAACAATGGCTTTGTCCTGTCATATTTGAACAAATGGAAGTAAGGTTATTATTAAATATTTAGAGGGCGATAGATGTGGGTTTGGAAGGAAAAGCAGGGATGTGCCAAGCCAAGCCACAAGAGTGTGTGAAGTCAAACCTTCCCCTCCTGTATTTGGGACAGCGACAGTGTGTGCGTGTGTGTGTATGAGTGTGTGAGTGTGACTTGTATGTTTGTCCGACCACCACCTCCCTGTAGGGGTGCCAGTGAACAGCAGGGTGTCCACCAAGATCCAGCAGCTCCTCAACACTCTGAAGAGGCCCAAGAGGCCAGAACTCAGTGAGTTCTTCATGGATGACGCAGAAGAGATTGTGGAGGGTGAGTCACGTCATATATTATATTCCCTTCCCGATGTAATGTGTCACGGGAGCCGTTTTGCTGTGAAAGGCAGTGGCACATACCATATCATCACAAGGTCCCTGGTTCGATTCCGGCCATCGACATATCCTGCATGTCATCCCTCCTCTCTCTCACCCATCCTTCCTGTCAATCTCTACTATCTCTATCCCAATAAAGCAGAAATGCCCTAAAAACATATTTAAAAAAAATAAAAATAAAAAATCTAAAACATTTCCCTCGCTCCCCCAGTGCCCGTGCCGGACCCCAACACCCCGAAGCCGGAGGGCCGTCAGATCATCCCAGTGAAGGGAGAGCCCCTGGGGGTGGTCAGTAACTGGCCCCCGGCCCTGCAGGCAGCTCTCGCTCGCTGGGGGTCCACACAGAGCAAGAGCCCCGCCCTCACCGCCCTCGACATCACCGGCAAACCCCTCTACACACTGACCTACGGTGAGCGGCAAGGCCCACACTACATCTGTACTGTTATACTCAGATCAAGAATCCAGCTCAGGCCAAGACATTATTTAATATAGTGATGCAGTACACTTTACATGGCTAAAGGAAATAGCCCTGACCCTCATATTTTATGTAACACTACATATTGTACTATAGTGAGGAACATCCTTTTAGGTTACTGTTAGTCTTAAGGGCCGTAGTGGATGGAGTCATCTAGATAATGGGGGCTTTTGTGTACAGTATGAGATTGATTGAAAGGTCTTTTCACTGTGATTTACGATGCCCCTGTTGTCCCCTCCCTCTCTCCGCTCTTTCTCCTCCCTCTCTCCTCCCCTCTCTCTCTTCCCTCCCTCGCGCTCTGTTAGGGAAGCTTTGGAGCCGCAGTGTAAAGCTGGCTTACACCCTCCTCAACAAACTGGGAGCCAAGAACGAGCAGGTTCTCAAGCCTGGAGACCGGGTGAGACAACAGAACAGAGACAGGCAACCACACAGGCCTGAAAAAACTTTATTAACACAAACAGTATAACATGGCATGAGAACACCAGGTAACTGGGGTTTGTGATGCAATGAAGGCTATTTGAACCACAGAGAAGCGCGCCCATGGTCACTTAGCCTCGGCTGCTACCAGGGCCATTCCTTATCGATCCATTTCCTGGCAGGTGGCGCTAGTGTACCCCAACAGTGACCCAGGGATGTTCTTAGTGGCGTTCTATGGTTGTCTGCTGGCGGAGGTTATTCCCGTTCCCATCGAGGTACCGCTGTCTCGCAAGGTAAGTGATGTCACCAATAAGGGTTTGTTTAAGGTGTATCGGCATTACAATGGAAGTGTGCACCAACGCACAAGTTCCCACAGCTGGCATGTTGTTGTTTGTGTCTGCTTGCTCAACTCCTGTCTTTGGATGTTCCTTCAGGACGCAGGGAGTGGCCAGGTGGGCTTCCTATTGGGCAGCTGTGGCGTCACCCTGGCTCTGACCAGTGAGATCTGCCTGAAGGGACTGCCTAAGACGCCCACAGGAGAGATACTACAGTTCAAAGGTCAGGAGCTGCCTCTGCTACTTTTTTTTCTGTTGACCCCTTGTTAAATGTAAATTATGCATTTAGTTTGGGCTCTTTTTTGGCTTAGCTTAGCGGTACACTGAAGATGATTGGCTGTTGTATGATATTGGCTGTCTCTCATAGGCTGGCCTCGATTAAAGTGGGTGGTGACAGACTCCAAGTACCTGACCAAACCCTCAAAGGACTGGCAGCCACACATCCCCACGGCTAACACTGATCCTGCATACATAGAGGTGTGTGTGTGTGTGTGTGTGTGTGTGTGTGTGTGTGTGTGTGTGTGTGTGTGTGTGTGTGTGTGTGTGTGTGTGTGTGTGTGTGTGTGTGTGTGTGTGTGTGTGTGTGTAGTCTAATCCTCGGCGATTGTGTTTTCTCTCTGTGTAGTACAAGGCCAGTAAGGAGGGCACAGTGATGGGTGTGGCTGTGTCTAAGGTGGCCATGTTGACACATTGCCAAGCACTGACCCAGGCTTGCAACTACTGTGAGGGTGAGTACATGGAAACTGTGAAACTGTAGTAGTAGTAGTAGTAGTAGTAGTAGTAGTAGTCATTGTATTACACAGTGAGGGGAACGAATGATCCTGTTACTTACAGCTGTGCTATATCCCTATTTCCGTTTCTTTCTTTAGGAGAGACACTAGTGAATGTTCTGGACTTCAAAAAGGACATGGGTCTGTGGCATGGAGTTCTCACGGTGAGTGTGTGTGCTGGTTTGAATGTTTGCACGGAAAAGTAGTTATATATATCGTTTCTATTCTTGTCTTATGTAATATATGCGTTGTATGTCTTTCAGGCTGTGATGAACAGGATTCACACCATCAGTGTCCCCTATGCAGTGATGAAGGCGTGCCCTCTCTCCTGGGTGCAGAGGGTCCACATCCACAAAGGTATATTATACCCCCCAGTCAACGCACAACGCCACCAAGCTTACACCCTCTGTGTGTCCCTCTAGAGCAGCAATGAGTACAGTGGAGCTGTGAATGCTGTGACTGAACGCTGTGCGTTTAATGTCCCTCTGCTCCTCCTGTAGCTCGCGTTGCCTTGGTGAAGTGCCGTGATCTGCACTGGGCCATGATGGCACACCGGGACCAGAGGGACACCAGTCTTGCGTCGCTGCGTATGCTCGTCGTCGCCGATGGTGCCAACCCCTGTGAGTTGGAATGCTGGGAAATGGAGTTGGAACTTGATTGCCCAAATGATGGTCAGGATTGGATGATCTCTTACTATTTCTCCCTTTTGCCCTCCCACTCTCTCTCCCTCTCTCTCTCTCTCTCTCT
>NC_139658.1:19500984-19553484 GCF_951799395.1 Argentina silus | reverse complement strand
GAATCTCATTGAGTATGATAATGTAAGCATGTCACTCTCCCTCTCCTCCTGTGTGTAGTGGGTGTGGGTCCAGCCTCCATCATGGTGGGGAACCTGGTGGCGGGGAAGAGGATCGCCCAGGCATCAGGCAGGGACCTGGGCATGATCGAGGACCAGGACCTGGTCAGAAAGGTAGGAGGAGGAACACACCATATAAACCACTCATTATAACACAAGAGCAGACTACTGACCATTAGACCATGCTGAATATCCATGTCCTTCAAGGACAAGCTTGCGGTAGAACTGCTCTTACCACAGATCTAGGATCAGATTGTCCTACCCTATTATAGCCTAAACCATTAGGGGATGAATAATATCAGACTCTGAGTCAGTAGTTAGGATTCATGCCCAACCCCTCCTAGTAGGAAGTTCTAGGAAGGAACACTGATCTGGGTTCAGTCGGAGCCCAGCTCGTTGACCCTCAGAACAACATGTTGGGTTTTCTTTTCTGTCTTAATGCCCTCGTCTCTCTCTGGATGTAGCTCTGTATGTGGCCCACCATGATGGTAAGAAAGAGCTATGGCCCGCTCCAACTGTGTAGCTTGCTACCCACCCTACCCTGGTCTGACCCCACCCTGCTTCTGTCCGTCTGTCTGTCTGTCTGTCTGTCTGTCTGTCTGGAGTGTGCTGTACTGTGAAGGTCCATTTTGTATGGAGTCATGTTTCAGTAGCACATACAGGCTATGACAGCAGTCTCCAGTCCTGGAGAACTACTGGGTGTGTGTGTAGGCTTTTGTTACAGCCAAGCAATAACACACCTGATTCAGCATAGAGTATGAGAGTATGTCCAGACCAAAAAACTCTTTTGCATTGATGATTTAAATCAGCTGTGATATTGCAGTGCTGGGAAAAGTCTGTACATCCAGTAGCTCAGGCAAGATATGAGTTATTGCATTGTTTATGAAACATGAAGCCGCTTATCTCTATTTTCCCGTTTTATATGATCATCCACTATGATGATTCTTACATGCGTGCACGCACCCACACCTACACCCACACCTACACCCGCACACGCACACGCACACGCACACGCACCCACACCTACACCCACACCCATCACTGTGCCCTCCTTACTGGCCTTGTACTACACAGAGAGAAAACACAGTCACTGAGGATTAGACTACACACACACACACACACACACACACACACACACACACACACACACACACACACACACACACACACATACACACACACACATTCCACATTTTATCCAAAGTTAATCACATCTCAGCTATCTCCTCCTAATTTGTGTTTCTCCATAATGGCTATGCAGCCTGCAACTTAAATCAGCTTCTCATTATTTTAAGAAATATATTGACTAGTGCTGCATGGTGTAAATTGTCTGTTAGCTTGCAAGCTTGTTTGCCAATGGGAGTGACATTTGCCTTACTCTTGGCACAAAAGCTGCCTACTGGAGATGTTTTGGGTCCAGGATCATTTAAAGCACTGCTTCTGTATTGACAACCTCTAACTTTCTGAGGAACGACAGTTCAGTTCCTCCCATCAGCAAATACATATCTCCTTGATTTTGTGATTATTTATTCTGACATTGATATTAAATGGATATGAATATTGATATGATTGATGTGTAATGATGACCATCATTGTTGCCTCTCCAGCACCAGTTTCTGAGTGAAGCCCTGCAGTGGAGGGCCCAGACAGACCCAGACCACACTCTCTATGTGCTGCTCAACGCAAAGGTATCTACCTCGCTCTCACACACACCCTCTCCCTCCACACCCTCTCCTTCTCACAAACACGCACGCACCCACAGACACACACACACACACACACACACACACACACACACACACAGGCTTATTACTCACAGTAAATAACAGTTGGTCTCAGTACTCATCTCTCTCTCTCTGGTACCACTACCTCCTGTCCCTCAGGGGGCAGCAGTGTGCACAGCCACGTGTGTGCAGCTGCACAAGCGATCAGAGAAGATTGCAGCGGCGCTGATGGAGAAAGGCAGCATCAACACTGGAGACAACGTGGTCCTGCTCTACCCTCCTGGTGGGTCCTGCTTCTGTCTGTCTGTCTGTCTGTCTGTCTGTCTGTCTGTCTGTCTGTCTCATTCCCACAGAGCAGTGTCACAGTCATTCATTCAGAAGGATTTACTTTAATTGACTTTTAGTTCTCTCTCTCTCTCTTTCTCTCTCTACCCCTCTTCTATTTCTTGTTCTTCCTCCCTCCATCTCTCTCTCTCTAGGCATTGATCTGATAGCCTCCTTCTACGGCTGTCTCTATGCTGGCTGTGTTCCTGTCACTGTCAGACCTCCTCACCCACAGAACCTGGCAGCCACTCTGCCCACTGTCCGCATGATCATTGATGTAAGTAAGCGTGTGTGTGTGTGTGTGTGTGTGTGTGTGTGTGTGTGTGTGTGTTGGTATGTAATATAATAATAATATATACCATTTAGCTGACGCTTTTATCCAAAAAACTTACATTGCAGTGAGTGCGTACATTTCAATATATATGGTCCCAGTGGGAATCAAACCCACAACCCTAACGTTGTTAGCACCACGCTCTACCAACTGAGCCACAGAGGACCACATGTATGTCGATGTACATTATGAGGTTGGATAGAACATTATGAGCTACAAAATGATTGCTTGGATGTGTTTGTATAGCCTCTACAGTATGTCCAATTTGTCAATGCACAAAACTGTGCTTTCATGTATTCTGGGTAGGTGCGCCTTTCAGTCATTTTGTCATTAACGTCTCCTGAATCCGAAAGATAGAATGCTAGAACCGTGTTTCCCCGTAGCCCTCCACCTAGCCCTCCACCTAGCCCTCCACCTAGCCCTCCCCCTAACATGGTGCTTGTGCTGCCTCTGTCCCCAGGTCAGTAAAGCTGCTTGCATCCTCACCACTCAGAACCTCTTGAGGATCCTCCGCTCCAAAGAGGCCGCCACCACTGTGAACATTAAAACCTGGCCGACAATCATAGACACAGGTACCGTAGACCGCTCAGGCTCACACCATATATAAAAACTCCCATATCAAACCTTACAGGAAAAATGGAAGAAACCTTGGGAGGGCTACTCAGAGAGGGATCCCCCTACCTGGACGTACATGCCATACATACCATACATACCATACATTCCATACATACATTCACCTCTACGCCGTACAACAGACACTGATGCTCAAACAGACAAACAAACGTGCTGACAGTCATAGGCCTTACAGAATAACCAATACAGTGCTGATAAAAATGCCCATGGTTGTGATATTTCATCCAGAGATATCATATTCCTCATCATTCATCTGAAACTGAACCTCGTTGTTCATCTTTCCAGATGACCTCCCCCGCCGCCGCCCCCCCCAGATCTACAAGCCCCCCACGGCAGAGATGATGGCCTACCTGGACTTCAGCGTCTCCACCACGGGCATGCTCACTGGGGTCAAGGTAGGATGATAATATGCCATTTAGCTGATGCTTTTATTCAAAGCGACTTACATTGCAGTGAGTGCATACATCTTTCAGTATATATGGTCCCAGCAGGAACTGAACCCACAACCTAAACGCTGTTAGCGCCATGCTCTACCAACTGAGCCACAGAGGACCATAGAATGTGGATGTGTAAACTAATATGTTGATTACTGTGTGTAGTGTGCCTGTCAATCAAACTGCTCAATAAGAGAAATAAGGATTGCTATGCAACTACCGCAATGTACATGACGCAGGATCTTTAAGCTAGGAGAGAAAATCGCCACAAAGCTCCATGTACCACCTCTGCGTTCGTTTCTGACACTGAAACCACTCTGGCCGCACGCTTGTACCAGATGAGTGTGCGTTGACGAGTGTGCAAGCTTGGAGCGTCTCAAACACAACCACTTTCTGAAGTTACTTTCACTTTTTGCGAAAAATAGGCACTCGCTGACGATGTGGATGAAGTGATTTTGCAACGCTCGCCTGTCGCTGGCACACACATGACCAGTGCCGTTTCCTGCTGATCTGTGTTCCTTATTGTAGTGGGGAATTTATGGGGGTTTTTTGTTCTATGTTTTTAGAGCATTTCTGCTTTATTGGGATGGAGACAGTAGAGATTGACAGGAAGGATGGGTGAGAGTGAGGAGGGATGACATGCGAGACGTGTCGAGGGTCAGAATCGAACCAGGATCCTTGCGATTATGTGGTATGCACATTAGTGTGCTACGCCACTAAGCGCCCTGGAATTTATGTTTTGTTTTTTTAATGTTTATATTATTTTTATTTTATGTTTATGAGTTTATGTTGTATAACCAGCATGTGTGGTAACCATCATCACCTATGTGGTTGAGGGTGAGTGTATTACATGATTGTATGGCTCATCATATGACTCATGAGTCATTTTTAGCTTTATGAATACATGGATGCTCTATTGATGAATATCTAGCTGACCAGCTGATTGGTGCTCAGGGCCAGAATGTCTGACAACAGTGAGTCGGCTGGCGCCACAGGGCCTGAATAAGGGAAATGTTACGTATATAATCTCTCTGTTGTCTATGTATGTTCTGTCTTAATTGGTTGATAGTAATTGACATACAGAGCATATGTAATTGCTCTGTAATTGACAGGCAATCACATGCACAAACAAACACATGGTCATTGTATTACCTAACTGATTCTAGGGTACAGTATATAAGCTGTGTCCTTCCTATTAGAGGTTGGACAATGTATTTGCTCTGATGCTGGATATTGTTTCGTTTCCTTGTTGCAATCCGATTATTATTAACCTACTGATTGATCATGCCTGCACCTGAGATTCAACGGTAACACTTATTGACTGCATGGTTTTGACGTGTGTGTGATCGTCTGCGTCCCTCTCAGGTCTCCCATGCTGCGGTCAGTGCTCTGTGTCGCTCTATCAAGCTGCAGTGTGAACTCTACTCCTCACGCCAAATAGCCATCTGCCTGGATCCATACTGTGGCCTGGGCTTCGTCCTGTGGTGTCTGGCAAGGTAAGACACACACACACGCACGCACACACGCACAGAGGCACAAAAACACACACACACACATACATACGTACTGAACACACAGACACACACACACACATACATAGTGAACACACACACACATTCTGTACACACACACGCATCACTAACACACATATACACACACCACACACACATCACTAACACACACACACACACACACACACACACACACACACACACACACACACATACATACTGTGCACAAACACACACACCCTCTCTCTTGCCTCTACAGTGTGTACTCAGGGCACCAGTCCATCCTGATCCCTCCTCAGGAGTTGGAGAGCTGTCTGCCCCTGTGGTTGAGCACACTGAGTCAGTACCGCATCAGAGACACCTTCTGCTCCTACTCTGTTATGGAGCTCTGCACTAAGGGCCTGGGAACTCAGACAGAGGTCCTCAAAGTAAGTAGCAAACACACACACACACACGCGCACACACACACACGCACACACACACACACACACACACACACACACACACACACACACACACAGTCATGGTCTCCTATAGTATGTAGACACACACACACTCACTCCCTCTGTCTCTGTCTGTGTCCAGGCACGGGGGCTGAACCTGTCGTGCGTGCGGAGCTGTGTGGTGATAGCGGAGGAGCGTCCCAGGCTGACCCTCACTCACTCCTTCTCCAAGCTGTTCAAGGACCTGGGCCTGTCCCCCCGGGCTGTCAGCACAGCCTTCGGATCCAGGGTCAACCTGGCCATCTGCCTGCAGGTACCCAACCGGCTAGGACTGCCTCTCTGGGGTGCTGGGGAACTGGGGGCCTCCATCCAATAAAGGATGATGTAACAAATGCGGCACAGAAAGGCAGATTCCACAAAAAGGTTTTGTGAAGTCCTGAATGCGCTCTCTCAGAGCACATGAATAGAGCCTGCTGCTTTGGGCTAGACCAGAGAGCTGCCTGGCTCAGTGTAGCTCTGCTAGTATAGCAGCTCCTCCCTGTGTGCCTTCTAAAGGAGTGGTTTGTATTCATGGCGGTGGAGGGAGAAGTCGGAGTGGAACGGATTGAGGAATGGTAACTTTGATTTCTCCTACCACCAGCCTCCCCTGATACATGGATATGTATGCAGGTTTTCAGTCTGGTATTCCTCTGTGTGTTTCACAGGGCACCACTGGACCTGACCCCTCCACTGTGTATGTGGACATGAAGTCCCTCCGCCATGACAGGTGAGGATACATGTGGGCCTATAGTGGCATGGTTGTGTTGTGTGTTTGAGCAGCATTGATGCTGAGAAAGCCTTTACAGCAAAGTATAGCACAATGACATTTTAAATCATTTTAATGCTATCCAATTGGTTACTAATAGTGGTGAGCTCACCATCATAATGTACTGATGTAATGGATATGTGTGTGTGTGTGTGTGTGTGTGTGTGTGTGTGTGTGTGTGTGTGTGTGTGTGTGTGTGTGTGTGTGTGTGTGTGTGTCTTGTAGGGTGAGGCTTGTGGAGAGAGGAGCCCCCCAGAGTCTCCCTCTAATGGAGTCTGGCAAAGTAAGTCTCTCCATACATGTACTGAATATACAGCTACCTTTTATATTCAGTCACCAGTGTGTCTATGGGAGTTTATTGCATACCACCCCTCTCTCTCCCTCTATCTCTCTCTCTTTCTCTAGATCTTGCCGGGTGTCAGAGTGATCATTGTAAACCCAGAGACCAGAGGACCTCTAGGGGACTCCCATCTAGGAGAGGTGAGAAAGGGGGAGGCAAAGAGACAGGATTAAGGGGATGTTAGAGTGAAAATGTTCCCATGACTGTATGACCAAATATGTGCCAGGCAGAGAGAGGTTGGCAAGATCTGACAGGATGTCAACCAAACTAAAACCAACTTGGGTTATCTAATTCTCTCCATTGTCAATAACTAACATCCCACCCTCCACCCTCCACCTTCCACCCTCCCCCCTCCCCCCTCCCCAACTCTTCTATCTCATCCCTGGCGGTGCCCCCTTCCCCCATCCCTGTGTCTCTCTCAGATATGGGTGAACAGCCCTCATAGTGCCAGTGGCTACTACACTATCTACGGAGAGGAGAGCCTGCAGGCGGACCACTTCAACACCAAGCTCAGCTTCGGAGACCCACAGACCCTGTGGGCCAGGACCGGCTACCTGGGCTTCGTCAAGAGGACCGAGTTACTGGACACCAGCGGGGGTGAGGGCTAAAAGGGTCAGGGCTAAAAGCTAACACGGCTAATGATAGTAAGGGGTTTAGCCACTAAAGAGATTGCGGAGGCTAACAGGGCTAGCTACGAAGGCTTAAGCTGGAGTTAAAGCTAATAGGATAAATAATTCTACTGTAGAAAGCCTGCCAAGGTCAGTGTTGATGTAGATAGAGGGGGAGAGTTGTACAGTGAAAGGATCGAGTTAAAGACCTGAAAGTGACCAAGTAAGGCCCGCCACCATTCCTCGTCTTTCATGTTTGTTTTCTCCTCTCTCCCTCCGTCTGTTCAGATCGCCACGACGCCCTGTTTGTGGTGGGCTCCCTGGATGAGACTCTGGAGCTGAGGGGGCTACGCTACCACCCTATCGACATCGAGACCTCTGTGTCACGGGCTCACCGCAGCATCGCTGAGAGGTCAGAATGCTGGGAATCCTTTGTCCACTTGTGATGTGATAATTATGTGATAGAAATGAGATAGAAGTACATAGTACAAGAACATAAGAACATAAAAGTGAGAGAATGTAAAGTGATTTTGCTTGAGGACTTTACATTTTGTGTGTTTGTGCGTGTGCATGTGTTAGTCTGTGTTGACTGTTATAACTACATTAGGATATACTGTAGGTATGACCATATCCTCCCTTTTCTCTCTCCCTCCCCTAGTGCGGTGTTCACATGGACCAACCTGCTGGTGGTGGTGTCTGAGCTGTGTGGTTCTGAGCAGGATGCTCTGGACCTGGTGCCCCTGGTCACCAACGTGGTCCTGGAGGAGCACCACCTCATCGTGGGTGTGGTGGTCATCGTGGACCCCGGGGTCATCCCCATCAACTCCCGGGGGGAGAAGCAACGCATGCACCTCCGCGACTCCTTCCTGGCTGACCAGCTGGACCCCATCTATGTGGCTTACAACATGTGAGGGGGGTCTTGGGCCAGGGGTTGGGGGTCTGGGGCCAGGGGTGGCCTTCGTCTGGGGTCTGGAGGGAGAGAGCTTCTGGTTGTTGGACAGGGGCTTAGGGGATCTTAACCATCCTGCTCCACAGACAATGCAGAGGAAACAGAATGGACAGTGTGAGGGAGGTTGGATGCTGAGTCTACATGTGATACTGGGTGTCCACCCTTTATAGCGTGCATATGGCTGAAGTCATCTGTTGGACTGTCACGTTCGAAGACATACACTGTGTTGGAAAAAGACATGTCAATCCACCACCCGGATAAAGCCAGGCCAACTAGACCAAACCACTTCAAGACTGCAAGACTTTAAACTGGGACTGGAGGGGAACAGAGCGGAGAAGTGATTGTTGAAGTAGAGTTGTAGAACTGTGGAAATGGCTGGTTGCACTCTCTTCTCTTTTCCCCTCCCTCCGTCAAACCACACCTCAACAGCCTCCCTGTCTCTCGGCCCAGAGAGTCAGTCAGGATTTAGGTGCTGTAGTCTAATCTCACGCCCTGAGTGAACTGCTGTCCCTTTGGCACACCTCTCCTCGCTCTGCCCTGATCCCAACCTTTAGAGGATAGAGGGAATGGACGACAAACTAAATCGGCGCCTCCTGTCTCTTGTGAAACCGTTTTGCTGGGGTTGAGTGGTTTGTACTATAGCATGTCCATCTTACTCTGTCCGTTCTCCCGAAGCGTTCCAGGTGTCCAGTTCTTGTTTTGTTGTATTTTTTCATTTTCCCCCTTGATATTTCACACACAAATCGCCACACACATTTTACAGTACAGGTATACACAGTTGTGCATAGAGTATTCACACAGAAACACATGCACACTCATGTCCCCCCCCCCCCCCCCCCCACATACCCTGTGGCGACCCCAGGGGTCATGATGACTGAGGGAGGTGTAAAGGCATGTCAGGACACAATGAGCACATGACCAAGCAACAGCAGTAGAGCTGACATCATTAAGCTGTCATACACCATCTGTGTACTGTATTAACAAGTGTTGCTCAGTTTTAGGTTATATAAAGGCAAAACATACAGAACATGGCTCTTTTTTTTAAAATTATTATTTGGTTTATACCTTGCCTTATTAACCTTTGCCCATACATTCCTATGTTTTGTTTTCATCCATTGCTGTTTTTCCATGACATTATTTGTTTGTGTTTAGAGGGTGGGAATCCTGACAGATATCTACAGGGATCCGTGGGGTAGAAGATATAAGTCATATACTGTACTGTACCCATAAAGGCCTCTCTGTATGTCACTGTATAGATATTATTTTTGAATTGTATAAATATAGAAACTCTCAACTCATCTCTCTCACTTGATGGTTTCTGCATAACTAACCTACTTGTGAGCTGATGGTGGTAGCAAAAAGAATATTGTAAATAAGAATATACAAATTTTAACAGTAAAGTCTCAGTGGTGAATTTTAAAGTAAAATCCTAATTCTGACCTTGCACTTTCTCCAAATGGTCTATTTTTTCATGTTCCAATTGTGCACAATCCTCATGGTTAAGGAATACTTACAGTATATATTTGATGAGGAATATTTTTTGAGGAATAACAGAGCTCCCGGGAGATTACCAGGAAAGAACAGAGCCAGGCTTTTCTAGCTGGTCATGCGGTCAGGAAAAACTCCTTGCCATAATTATGACATCAGAGATAACTTCATGAGTTATGAAATAATTATTAAACATAATGACTGTTTTTCACACTCACAAGTTTTACAGATTAGGCCAATCTAAATGATCCATAAATGGAAGCTGTCTTCGTGGTGTATCAAAGCACGGCTGTAAGTGCTCTTGTTTCTTATATAAATCAATTATTCATGAGATTTGATCAAGGGCACTTTTCATTTATTGTCCAAAGCTAGACTGATTTGAAGATAATGCAAATCTAGCAATGCAATTGACAGACTAAGAGAAGGGCTTTAGTAGGTAAAACAGCGGTATGATATTCATCAAACACTGACCATGGCTCTCTGTCAAAGTGGTCAGGTGTTATAGAAATATATAGAATTATACTCTATTTTGAATCACTGGAATCTGTTGTGTCCCTGTAAATGTAATTTGCACACCTGAGCCAATCATATTGCTTGAATATACCGGAGGCCCTCTGGAATGTTCTTTACTGTCAAATACAGGAAGTGTCCTGTAGACGCAACAGAAGGACACAATCAACCAGTGTAGGTGTTGTGATGTTGGTTTCTTTCCCACAAACAATGTGTAGCATTGGGGAATAAGGCTTTTCATTTACTGTACTGTAATATTTAGAAGTTTTCACATATTATTATTCTATATGCTCTCTCCTATCTGTAAATTCATATTGCTCCTGACCATAATTTATTGACTCCTTACAGTGGTTAAGAAGTCAAGTATGAACTATTGATTATTGTTTAACATGTAAATAGTTTTGTTGTTTGGTTCTTTTTGGTCTTTCTAATCATAACAATGTGTGAATGGGGTTCTATTTGTAACATTCAGCCGTGCGCAACATTATAGCTTTACTCAAATTAGACAAAAAGAGAAGCAAGTTATTATTACATTGTAATGTCTCAATAATAACACTGCGCTGGTTTAACTACGGTATCTCTAGATTCTACAGGACTGATCTGGATCAGAGATGTGTATGAATTAAATGATAGTCTCCTCTTTGTGGTTCAATGTCATGATGGTTTTATATAGATGAGATGGTTGTCATCGGATTATAATCTCTCCATTTAGAAAAAAAACCCAGAGAAGACACACCATCATATACCCCCTTCAGTTTACGTTCCAATTAAGTTCACTATGGAATGTCTGCATGACCCAGAGACTAAGCACAATTAGGAATCAGATTGAAGCACAAGTGGGAGAGATCTCTTTTTTTTTAATGGAGAAAATTCAGGGAACATTGTACTCTGATCACAGGGAAGGACCTGCATTTATATGGTCCCTTGGTGCAATCTGTGAATTATACCCATGGTTTTGTTGCTGTTGTTGTTTCTCTATGGACTTGTCATTAATGCAAAGACTCTGTAAAGAAGAGTTCAAAAGGGCGGTTCCCGACAAATGAGTGCTGCATTCCATCTACCAGCTTCACTGGGAGGTCAATAAGGGCTTCCTCTTGTGTCCGCCCCTGCTCTCTCCAAAAGAGTCTTTACACTATGCAATCAATGACGGTGGAGTTCCCCCAACGCTTGCACAGGTTGGGGGAAATTCTTGACGCTTTTACATTTTGTAATAAACATACATACAATGGACTGAAGTTTGAGCAGTAATGTTGTACAGGACATGGCACTGCACACGTCTCTATCTTGAGTTGTTCAATCAATATTTTGTGTATGCACTTGGTTTGCTATGTATATACATTATTTGCTTAATAATAATAATAATAATATTATTAATATTATTAATAATAATAATAATAAATAATAATAATAATATAAGAATAGATTGTATTAAAGGCAGGCCTGTGATGGGAATGATCCACTCATGAATCCTTGATGCTCTGGAGTTATTTTTAGCTCATGTGATATAATTTAGAAATAAAAACTTGATGATAGTACCCTTTCTCCATCTTTTCTCACTTATTTTATTTTGTATATTGTTGGAACTTGCTGTTTTATACTTACATTGCAAAAATGAATAAAATACTTTGATTTTGCAACAAATACTGTAACATGAGTTGTTATTTTCTCACAACCTTGAGTGTGATATGGGATGCATTGTTTGCTCAAATAATTTCTCATGCTAATGGTTGACTTAAATTGATTTAACTAAGATAAGTACTGTCGACATATTTGAACAATTAGGATGACATTCAATTCAATTATCATACATTTGTTATGAGTGTACACTCTAATTATTATTAGTAGTATTTTTTTTACATTTGTTGTGCTTATGACATCATGACATTGCTATGAATCTGAATGTCATAGCAGTGTCATGATGTCATACGCATGACACAACAAACTTTCTCAGTAATTGCATGTGTTCTAAGGACGCCATCATAACAAATCGACTTTTTAAAAGTGTATTCATCAATTCAATCATTCAATCAAATGTATTTGTATAGTACTTTATAAAAAAAAAAAAAAAAAAGCTTGTCAGAAAGTGCTTTACAACATGAATATAAACAAAACAAAACTAAGTAAACATACACATGCAATTAAACTAAATAAATACAGTATGCATAGAAAAGGAAGTAAACTTGCAAACAAATAAGTATAATCAATACACCACTAACACTTCATGACAGTATTTTCTAGAGAGCTTACTTAGGTGGCTATGATGATCACTTTTTACTTGACTGTGACATAAGATGTAATTTATGATGTCATGCTTTTAACAACTTATGACGTTCAGTCAAATACACAACTTTCCACTTTCTTATGTCATTGATTTATAACGGCCACTTTTCCACCAATAACAATGCCCAAAGGAAACGATTACGTCATATGTCCTTTCAGAGGCGGCTCGCGGCACCGCCTCCTTCCTTAGAAAAAAATAAAAACGTTTTAATTTTTTATGGTAGCCGCCTTGATATTTAACATATTAGCTAGCAATTAGCTTGTAGCTATTCGTTTACCCGCGATTCAAACACGTTTTGGAGAGATTAATCGTCATCGCTCAAGCCCACGAAGCTGTAAACGGAAGCCGTTTGTGCGGAATTTGAAAGGTAATGTGGCTAGCCAGCTAGTGTGAGTTGCTGCAGTCCGCTCTCCGCTGCACAATGGCGTGCTTTGTTGATAATGGCGGCTGCCTTTCCGACTCGCCTCGTCGTTGTCGAAGGGGAAGGTGTACTAATGGCTCCCGTATCGCTGACGTCTATTGACGCGGGTACTTGCGTGCCAGTGACTGTATTGCTCTGTATTACACAAATTTGCTCATTGAGACAAAGCTCATACAAGCTAGCCAGTTAGCTATATGAGACCAGTCGATATATTAGGAATAGCTGGCGAATTTTACGTTAAAGTTATCCAGCCTACCAATGTTAGCAAGCTAGCTGAGTTAGCTGGACAAATAAGCAATAATGTCTGAGCTAGCTCGCTATTTGTAAAAGCACCACTACTTGCTAGCTAACTTGGCTAGCGAGCCAGCGAGAAGAATATATTATCCACTGTTTCTCAATGTATACGCCCACACTAAACGTTACAGAAGTTATGATTGAAATATTCAATCAGGACATCATTTTGGAAATACTTGGCAAAGTGGTAATAGTAATTTACATTGCAAGCCTTTTCCAGTCTCTTGTATTTCGAACGAAAACTTTTACTTGTATGTGACTGTAATTTGTCTGACAATTTCGAGTTTGTGTCTATTGACAATACATTAAATTCCACTGTTATGCCCTCCTGATTTCAAGTGTCTGCATTGAGATTTGTCTTCGTTATAAGAGGTCTCTTCTGTGTGCTTTATTATCTTTACTCTAATAAAGGCCTCTGTTTTCTGGCCCTGTTTGTAGTGACCATGGAAGAGGTGCAGCAGAACAGCAATGGCACAGAGTCACAGACTGTCACTATCCCTACCACCATCACAGCCTCACATATTTCACAGATAGCTCAGCAGGTAAAATAGAGGTTCTGAATTTTGTCAGCAAGGTTAATGAGATACTACAAGTTGGCCTTATTGCGCACAAGACAGTCTATTTGGAGTTATTGCCAAATACGTATCTGTTACCCAGTTGTCAGGCTAGCTGTAAACAGTAGGACAAAAGGCAAGGTGGAAACCACAAAATGGGCCACAACTTGTGAATCTCAGAGCAGGGTAGTGAAAGGCGTGCTATCTGAATTTCTACCACAGATCTAAAAATACTTTCATACAGTTGGCGGAAACCCTGCCTTTTCCTCTTTACCATTTATGATGGCATTGCATATGTGAGTGTGTGTTCACATTTTCTTTATTTCTATATGTGCTTGCAGATGTCTCTGGGTGGCTCTCCGGTGACGGTGGTCCAGCTCCCAGGGGGTCAGTTCCAGGTGCAAGGAGTGATCCAGTCTGCTCAGTCTGTCATCCAGTCCCCTCAGATGCAGACTGTGCAGGTAAGAGCAGCCCTTACCAGCATCTTGGGCTGGAGACCAGCACTGCCTCTGGAGGACATGTCCTGTTCTCCTAATTATCTGAGCATAATGAGAAATAAACCCTTCTGCCTTTATTACAGGTGTATTATAGGTATGAGAGGTGAATGTATGGCTGAGGAATCTGAGGACATCTTTTAAATACTCAGGGAATTTATACCCTGTAACCACCTTACTCTCACTCCTTAAGTGAAGATTGCCATTATTATAGCCTCCTGTCCTTTGTTTCAGAGACACTTTCCATCCCACCTCTCTTATGCAGGGGCACCAAATGTGGTATCTCCTCCTGCTTGTTCACTAACCCCATGATCTATCTGCTTCTCCCGTGCAGGGTCAGGGCTCAGACAGCGATGACTCACAAGACTCGTCAGACAGTGGAGCCTCTGCTCAGAAGACCAGAGAGATACTGGCCAGACGCCCCTCCTACAGGTATACCACTGCTGTGGCCAAACACACTAAATTAACCTGCTGTCCATGCTGAGGTGGAATTTCTGTTGATTGACTGGAGTGACCATTTATAGCCTACATATGAAAATGAAGTCAATTTAATTTATTTGTAGAAATGATGGTACATTGATGTAATTGTGCCTGATTTCCCTGACACATGCAGTGATTAGAAAGATTCAAGCTCATAATCTCCTACTCTCTGCTGGTCGGCTGTAGGAAGATTCTGAATGAGCTGTCTGCTGAGGAGGTGGCATCACGGAACGATGGAGAGGATGACAACCCTGCCTCCTCTACAACGACCGTGACGATGCCCTCCTCCGCCCAAATCTACCAGACCAGCAGTGGCCAGTACAGTAAGGGCTTCTTCAACAATGCCTACCAAGACTGCCGTAGACTATTGCATCATCACAACATCTGAATTATGTTGTATTGTGAATTATGAAGTAGTCGAATAAAGAATTTAATTGTGTATCAACAGGGACTAGGTATTCACAAGTTGTTAAGATGGGTTTGGCAACACCAAGATTGTAAGTTCAATGCCCCCAAGTAACATCTACAGTATACTAACTGTTGTGTGTATTTCCTACAGTTACCATTGCCCCTAATGGCACCATCCAGCTGGCAGGCCAGGGGTCAGACGGCCTTCAGGGGCTGCAGACACTCACCATGACCAACTCGGCCCACGCCCAGCAGGGCACCACCATCCTACAGTACGCCCAGACACCCGATGGCCAGCAGATACTGGTACCCAGTAACCAGGTGGTCGTACAGAGTGAGTAAGACATCATTTCATGGTGTGGCTAAATCATGTGATACTAAAAGGAGATACTACACAAGTACCCAGTAAACTCATTTGTCTCAGTGCCTTCCTGAGGTTATATAAACCTGTTATGACATCTGCCTCACTGATTCTATCTAGTGGGCCACATTGAGAAGAAATGACAGTGAAAGATACTGTATCACCTGACTGGCTCCTCCTCTCCCTCAGGTGCAGGAGGAGAGATGCAGACATATCAGATCCGCACAGCGCCCACGTCTAGCTCCATGCCTCAGACTGTGGTCATGACCTCTCCTGTAGGAGTGTCTCAGGGCAAGAGTGACGACCCAACTATGAAGAGGGAGATCCGACTGGCAAAGAACAGGTGTGTGGCGGAATAGACCTATGTGCACACAACACACGTTTGTTTTAGTCCTTGTGTTGATGAATCTTTGTTTAAAAATTACATTCCCCCCCCCCCCAAAATTGGATTGTTCCTTCCTTGCAGGGAAGCGGCCCGCGAGTGTCGTCGGAAGAAGAAGGAATATGTAAAGTGTCTGGAGAACCGAGTAGCTGTGCTCGAGAACCAGAACAAGACCCTCATTGAGGAACTCAAGACGTTAAAGGACCTGTACTGTGTCAAAACGGGATAACCGGGCGGATGAGGCAAAGGAGCAGGACTTATGGCTAAAGCTCAACTCTGCCGTGTGGACAACATGAGGTTAACCGGGAACACCTTTCATTTCACCTGCTTTCCTCCTCGATTTTTGTTTTTTACTCTTTGTTTTAACAAATGTGACGCAAGTGGTGGCAATGGGAAGTGCCCATATAAAAGACAATGAAATATAGTGTGAAAGAGAGTTTGGCTGTTTTTCATCTGATATCTTTTTATTGCGCTAACAGAAGAATTACTAACGCTTAAATGTTTATATTTGTGTATATTTTGTGAGCATATGGGAGGCTTGAATTGTGAGCTTTATCATTGATATTCAATTTCCAATTTTGTCCCCTTTTTTCCCTCAGAATCAGATCCTTATTTTCTTTTTTTAAGTATAGCATTAGGAATCTGCTGTTTTTAATCTCCAACAACATTTTGATTGTATATGACTTTGTGACTCATATTTCTTTATGTGAACCAATAATTCCCACCCTGCTTATCCCCCCCATGAGTAAACGTTACAGGTCTCATTCCTTAAAAAGGGATGTAAAGGGTATTAGCTAAGATAATATTGTGTAAGGCTGACCTTGCTGTTACTTAGACAATCTATCAGGGAGAATGCACAATGTCCGGGCAATATTTATTTTATATATCTTGTGGGGTGGGGGTGAGCAAATCAAACAAAAAGAGGGAAAGCAATGTCACTTATTCTGTAAGTAAATTGAAATTGAAATAAATATTTTTCCAGTCTTTACATGAATTGATTCTTAAACGGGCAATGGGTCTTAATTCATAATCCTGTATAAAACTGTACTGATGCCTCATCCTCAGTAAGTGAGCAGGGGAAAGTAAATACCAGTAGTGGAGTATGTTTGTTTTTTTTGTCCTTGGGTAAGTTCAGGAAAACCACCAACCACCAATGTTTTGGGGCTTAATTATGCTCTCAAGGCACTGGTACCCTGACCAGTCTGTGTCCCAGTGACTTGTTCATTCTGCTGAAATAATGAGTTAGTGGTCTTGACAACAGTCTTCATTATTGTTTTTATGAAACTCAAGGACCCCCTTTGTGGTTTGAGGGTGTTACTTTGTTTTACCCACCATACTGACACCACCGGTGTATGTATAATATGTACATGAAGTGTCATCATTAGTGTCACATGCAACAAACTTCTTTAAAAGAAAAAAAAGATTCCGGTAGGACCATTGTATTTGTACATAAACATGATTTACACCAAATGTTTTTGGTTGAACAAGCAATGTTTTCCCTCTGAGTTCACTTGACAGCATATCCAAGGATGTGTGGTCTGATCATGAAAGTGACCCGTGGTGCCTCAATGTGTCTCAGCTTGAGTTCAGAGAACCCAGCAGCCTCCAGATCGTTCCATGTTGCCCTAGTAACCATGCATCCATCCCCAAGGTAGTGCCACATAGGCTGCAGTACATTCTGGAAGAAGTATATCCATGAAGAGGGGTCCGAGACAACATGCTCCAAGAAGTACAGGGCACCACCCTGTTAGGCAATAAACAGATTGATTAATGTTTTACAAAAGCTATTTGGGTGAATTTGTTTCATTACAAAGAAAATGAAAATGCTTGTTATACTTTTACTGTTGGACAGTGTAGTAAATGGATTGCAGGATATCCTTGTAACGTCAGTTTTAGATGTGGTGTGATGGGAGCTTAGACCATTGGTGTTTTGAGTTTAAGGCCTCCCAGGACTTCTCACAAAAGTTGATGGATGAAGTGGGCATCGTCTTTTAAACACTACACTCCTCCCTTCCTCAGCTCCTACCAAGCCCCAGAGGTAAAGTCTAAATGGAAAAGTGGATGATAAATCTAACCAGGTTATGGAGCTGTGTGTGGTCTAGGCCATCTATGTTTTAAGGAGAGATAAATATATGTAACTGAATAATTGTGAGCACAGTGTCCGATTGTATTACACTATTGTAATACCGTGTTAATGCCGTGTGAGGATTATTATTATTATTATTTAACAGATAAGTCCCTGTAGAGCCACCAAAGCGTGTCTAAAAATACCCACGTCTTAGGTTTCCACCACTTTAACCTTATGCAATGTTGCATGTGCCAGTTAGGGTTAGTATGTATGAGGAGCCGTATGTCAAGCGGGCCACCATCAAGTTGTTAAAATCATACCTACCCTACTTCTGATGCATTTGACGAGCGCTGCTCTGCATATTATATACACTGTGACAGATATAACTCACTGTTTTGAGAATGCGACGGGCCTCCTGCAGTACCCGTGGAACGTTGTTGACCGAGCAGAGCACTAAAGTGCAAACAACAACATCCACCGACTCATCCTCAACGGCACCCAGGTCCTCTCCTGAGGCAACTACAAATTTCTCATAGGTTAGGTGCTTGTTCGCTTCCATGCTCATCTGCAGGTACTTCTCGAAGTGAGGGTTGGGGTCCGTGCAAACTACTGTACAACCGTATGGATAGAACTTGAAGTTTGCCCCGCTACCGCAACCAATCTCCAGAAGGCGCAGTGTACCGTCGGTGTTTGTGAATTTGCACATATTTCTGAAAAGATCCCTTTTGTTTTCGTGCATTTTGTCGTTGTAAGAAAATGTTATATTGTAAGCAAGTAACGGAAACAAACGCTTGTACATTCCATATAAACCCACAACCTCCATTACCCAAAGGGGTATGGTAATTGCCGTACAAATGAGCTTGCATAAATGCATAAGACGAGGCATCTCTCTTCATGGAACCTGACAGCAGACTGGTTTAGATCCCGCATTATCAAGATACGCGTGATGGTTTACTTCAGGTTTAAGTCAAGTGTCCACCTATTCTGTTAGGTTCGTATTTTTCCACACGGTGGCGCCATTGCATCGCAACCCAGCCTTGCCAGTCGTGTCTTTTGCTCTTCCCGCTGTGCATTTTTAACAGATACAATCAATAATCCAATTCAAAACAGCTGTGCTGACAAATTGACGATCAAGAACACTAGCCTCTTTTCACAGCGGATATATCTCTGACACAATGCCTGTTATGCTTAATGAGCATTCGGAGGTTGAGACCCCAAAAAAATAAGCCAACGTGATTGGGTCTTTACTGGAAACATGGACGACACAATTCTAATGAGCCCGAGGAAGCTCCTCCCCCCCAACACACTGTTGTTTTTCATTTTCGTCCTAGAGTTGTTTACGGAAGCTAGTTAGTTCGAAGCTAAGACAAGTAGGAAGGAGAGGGCACTGTTAGCATTTTCCATAGTGCATCGAGTAACGTAATTACTCTCTTTGGTAACGCCAACCGCTAGCGGAAATTGCTATTCGGCTGGCTTCGCTAGCAACCCTCTTGTTACATTCCTTGACCATTCCGTACGCGCTACTATCGGCTGCTACACTGTCTACTGGTAAGCATGTGCGCTCTATTAATTCAAACTCACATTTTCCCTAAACGATATAATTAAGAAAATGAGGTCGTTGTCTAACTGTTTCTTTACAAAAGTCCATTGGAGGACCATTTGCTTTGCATTTCTCATTCACTTTCCTTGGCCTCCTTGTATACCACAATGCACTCCGATATTAGCCGTTAGCAGCATTACACCAAAATGCTAAAAGTCCCGCCTCTTGATTCGATTCTCTTTGTTAGAAGTTAGAAATGGAGATGTCGAACACTCTAAAAATACAACGCTTGTTTGACGTTTTTAATTACAAAATGGGATGTGATCGCTTGTGAAATTTGATTTGTGCTACGACCTGTCAGTTATTTGATTTTGAACGTAGGCACAGCTCAGTAATCGTTAAACATGGTAGCTATGTTTGCCAGATTGAAGTGTGGAGAGTGTATCGTCGAGAGATGGTATAGAACAAAGATAGGGATTCTAGGTGATACTCAAATGTGTAACAATGCTCAGTCATATGTCCTCAAGTGAACATTGCAAAGGCTACCAAACTTGTGAAGTGGATGCATGCATTTAACTGTAATCTCTCATTGTCAGCTTCATGGGGTCAACTCCATTGAGATGTAGTGGTTAGCTGCAAATTCAAGGGGTCTGGTCTGACCTGTTATTAAATCCAACTCATCTCGGACCCCAACCTACACAGCAGCAGGACTTTCTACACATAAAACAATGATAGAAAATGCACCATAATGATAGATGCTATGCTATTACTGCAAATTACAATGTAAAACTGTGACAGGATGGCAAATGGTTGTCTTCACTCAACGTTACAATGTTGCCAAATGTCTTTCAATGCCATCAATAGGCTTATACTTACACTGTTGCCGTTTGTTGGGAATGGTCACTAGACTAGGCTTGACTGACTTGACTTGGCTGACATTTCCCTGAATTTCACGCTGCAGACAGGTGTGACAGCAGTAAATAAAACATTTTCATTGCAACCGGATGGGTGGAATTCAAAGTTGGCAACACTACTGCAGCCAATCCCCAAAATAGGAAGTGGCCGTCGGCTGTGGTGAACTCTGACAGATTTTTTAAAAAATATCCTTCTTTTTGCTGTGCATTTTCTTGTATGTGAAAGATATCTTGTAAACCAGAAGAGGAAAGACACACTTGTATAAACCATACAACCCCACTGCCTCCCTCAGCGGAAGAGGCAAGGTTATCACATTGAAAATCAGTGTACATATATTCACAAAGAGTCATTTTGCGTTTGAGAGTTGTTCCAGTCTGCTATATTTCCTATTGTGGAGCGAGTTGAGCTCTGTAAACTGTGACCAATCAAGAACTGTTACTGTAATATTTGTGTTGTCTCAGTTGGCCTGATAATGTCGCCATTGCACTTTACATCACACTACCAGGCAACTTTATCCTTGAAGTAAGGCTCCATAGCGCCTGCATTGTTAATATGCTAATATCCATGCAGGAATCGACAGATGAGTCGACAGACGGAGGAATCGACAGATGCTAAGGAGGTGGTGTCACACGGAGAGGATGACAACCCTGCCTCCTCTACAATGACAGTGATAATGCCCTCCACCCAGATCTACCAGACCAGCAGTGGCCAGTACAGTAAGGGCCTCCCTTCTCTCTACACAACAGTCCCACAACACCCACCAAGACTGCCTTAGACTATTGTGTCATCAGAACATCTGAATTATACTGTGAATTAAGTAAAGTAAGGAAGGAAAGTAGTTGAAAAATGAATTGAATTGTGTATCAACAGAGACTAGGTATTCACAAGTAGTCAAGATGAGTCTTTCCAACACCAAGGTTGGAGGTCCAATGTCTCCCATATACCTACAGTATACTAACTACAGTATGTTGTGTATTTCCGACAGTTACCATTGCCCCTAATGGCACCATCCAGCTGGCAGGCCAGGGGTCAGATGGCCTTCAGGGGCTGCAGACACTCACCATGACCAACTCGGCCCCCGCCCAGCAGGGCACCACCATCCTACAGTACGCCCAGACACCCGATGGCCAGCAGATACTGGTACCCAGCAACCAGGTGGTCTTACAGAGTGAGTAAGACATAATTTCATGTTGTGGTTAAATCATGTGATACTAAAAGGAGGCACTATACAAGTACCCAGTAAACTAATTTATCTCAGTGCCTCATGCTGCATAACTGAAGTTATGTAAACCTGTTACGGCATCTGCCTCACTGATTCTATCTAGTGGGCCACATTGAGAAGAAATGACAGTGAAAGATACTGTATCTCCTGACAGGCTCCTCCTCTCCCTCAGGTGCAGGAGGAGAGATGCAGACATATCAGATCCGCACAGCGCCCACGTCTAGCTCCATGCCTCAGACTGTGGTCATGACCTCTCCTGTAGGAGTGTCTCAGGGCAAGAGTGACGACCCAACTATGAAGAGGGAGATCCGACTGGCAAAGAACAGGTGTGTGGCATATACGCTTTTGTGCACACATTGTCTGTTTTTTTTGTTTTTTTGTCTTTGTGTTGATTAATTTTCCTTTTAAAATTGAATTCCCACCCAAAAAAATGTTTTGATTGTTCCTTCCTTGCAGTGAAGCGGCCCGTGAGTGTCGTCGTAAGAAGAAGGTATACATCAAGTGTCTGGAGAACCGGGTAGCTGTGCTCGAGAACCAGAACAAGACCCTCATTGAGGAACTCAAGACGTTAAAGGACCTGTACTGTGTCAAAACGGGATAACCGGGCGGATGAGGCAAAGGAGCAGGACTTATGGCTAAAGCTCAACTCTCCAGCGTAGATCACATGGGGTTAACCGGGAACACCTTTCATTTCACCTGCTTTCCTCCTCAGTTTTTGATTTTTACTCTTTGTTTTAAAGGTTAAATTCAGATTATTTTTTTTTTTAAACCGAATCTCTATTTTTGTTGTGAATTACATGTTGTAGAAGGGTACAGGTACTTTTTGGGGTGATTTCGCTTGGTTTTAAGAAACTTAACACCATCAGTGACACCCTCATCAATCTACAATGGAAGAGATGGGGGCAAACATAAAACGGCATATACACTATCTAAAGTCCTGCACTATACTGGGAGCTTTGCAGTTACAAAAGGGATGTATTTGAGCGATTTTGGAGCCTTTATTCGCAGTTTCACATTTGCCCCCCCCCCCCCCCCCCCCCCCCCCCCCGTTACCTCCATTTGTAGACTGATGAGCTCACAAAAAAAATATCTGTACCCTTCTACAACCTACCATTTGCATAAAAAATAAAGTTTTGGTTAATAAAATAAACTTATCCTTTAACAAACGTGACGCAAGTGGTGGTGATGGGAAGTGCCCATATAAAAGACATTGAAAAATAGTGTGAAAGAGAGTTTGGCTGTATTTCATCTGATATCTTTTTATTGCGCTAACAGAAGAATTACTAACGCTTCAATGTTTATATTTGTGTATGTTTTGTGAGCACATCAGAGGCACATGTTTTGTGAGCTCTATCATTGATATTCAATTTCCAATTTTGTCCCCCTTTTTCCCTCAGAATTAGATCCTTTTTTCATTTTTTGTAAGTGTAGCAGTAGGAATATGCTGTTTTTGATCTCGAACAACAACGTACAGCAAAAAATGTGATTGTATGATCACTGACTTCATGTGATTCATGTTTCTTTATATGGCCCAGTAATTCCCAACCCACCGATTTCCCCCATTAGTAAATGTTACAGGTCCCATTCCTTATCCTTGTATAAAGGGATGTAAAGGGTATTAGATTAGATAGTATTGTGTAAGTCTGACCTGGCTGTATCTTAGACAAAATATCAGGGAGAATGCACAACATCTGGGCAATATTTATTTCATATCTTGTGGGGTGAGCAAATCAAACAAAAAGAGGGAAAGCAATGTCACTCATTCTGTAAGTCAATTGAAATTGAAATATTTTAAATATTAAATATTTTTCCAGTCTTACATCCATTGATTCATAAGCAGGCAATGGGTTTTAATTCATAATTTTTTATAAAACTGATGCCTCATCCTCAGTAAGTGAGCACTAAATACAGTAGTGAACAAGAAATCAATTTTTCCGTTGGGGATTTTGCAGATTCATTATGCCCTCAAGGAACTGGCTTACTCTCCCTGACTAAAGGGACTAGTCAGTGTCAGTAATTCAGGTCAGGATGTCCCAGTTGAACTTTGTTCATTCTGCTGAATTAATGAGTAAGTGGTCTTTAGTTTCCATTGTTGTTTTGTAAAACTCAAGAACCCCTTTATGTGTTGAGAATAGTACCATATTACTTTGTTTTTAACCAATACCGGACAAAATGCAAACAACCTCTCAATGACCTGGTTTGAATACAAAGAGATGTTTATTATTTTTTTCAATTCAGTAGGACCATTGTATTTGTACATAAACATGATTTACACCAAATGTTTTTGGTTGAACAAGCAATGTTGTGTGAGTTCACTTGACAGAATATCCAAGGATGTGTGGTCTGATCATGAAAGTGACCCGTGGTGCCTCAATGTGTCTCAGCTTGAGTTCAGAGAACCCAGCAGCCTCCAGATCGTTCCATGTTGCCCTAGTAACCATGCATCCATCCCCAAGGTAGTGCCACATAGGCTGCAGTACATTCTGGAAGAAGTATATCCATGAAGAGGGGTCCGAGACAACATGCTCCAAGAAGTACAGGGCACCACCCTGTTAGGCAATAAACAGATTGATTAAGCTCATGTTACAAAAGCTATTTGGATGAATTTGTTTCATTGCAAAGAAGAAGATGCTCATTATGCTTCTATTGTTGAATAGTGACTGGGAGCTTAGACCATTGGTATTTTGAGTTTAATGCCTGCATCATCTTTTAGACAACTTCCTTCATCAGCTCTTACCAAGCCCCAGAGGTAAAGTCTAAATGGAAAAATGAATGATCGGTCTAAACAGGTTTTGAAACGACATGTGGTCTATTGTACAAATGTGCTTCAGACATAGCCTAGGGTTATATTTTAACGGTTTAGCGCAACGCTGCCCTGGCACTAGGAGTGTATTTGAAATATGATTGGTATGTTCAGAATTGTTCAGCGCAACTGATGGCACTTGACCTGCTTAATTGTCCTGAACACGCCTCTATTACTGCTACTCCACCCACCTGAGCGCACGCGAGACAGCGCTCCACTGCTGTGGTCATTTTACCTGTTTCCGCCAAAACAAATTGTCGACACGCCTGCGTTTGCGGAATTTTACACATAGGCACTACACTTTTGTATACAGATAAATTCCTTTAGATCCACCAAAGCATGTCTAAAAATACCCCAGTTAGGTGTCCACCATCTTAAATGTCAGGTAGCCGACAGTAAGTGCCAGCGTTCGTTTTTATTAATTGTAGACGTGTAACATTTACACATAATGGCATTTTAGTCGTAGGGAAATAGACCTAGCCTATCTATCGGGGAGAGATAGGCAGCGCATCAACCAACGTTGACCAGACGCAGCCAAACGGAAGGAAAGAGGCGCGAGCGTGTCGAGAGTGTTGTTGCACTTCAGTCTAAGTAACGAGAGGCAGTATAAGTAGGCCTATGCGTCACTGCTATGGCTGGTATCTTTCTCTATTTTCACCTCATGAGGGGTGGAAACGAGCGCACACACCTCAGCGCAATTGTTGCAGATGTTACAAAAGACGGGACAATTTCTCACCTACAGTAGTTGCAGTGACGGACATCGTTAAGGGGTTATGGACAAAACTAATATTGCAAAAGGTAATTATCATCACCAGAGTGGCTGTGCAATTCACTGTGCAAATATCCCGTACAATCAATGGTTCAGATACGCGTGATACTTCTTGCAGGTTCAAGAAGTGTCACCCAATCTGTTAGATTGGTATTTTGCCTCACGATGGCGCCATTGGATCGCAACGCAGTCTTACCATTGTATTTTGCTTTTACCACCATGTCTCTTTAACAGATGAATCAATAATCCAATTCAAAACGGCTGTGCTGACAAATTAACGAGTTGTGGAACACCAAATATAGGGTTTTTATGATACGCAAATGTGTAATATGCCCTGGCAGGTCCTGACAGACTGGAGTGCACGCCTGTGCAATTATATTCATATTAGTAGCATATATTTATATAAAAAAAAAAGAAGAAAAAAAGTCAATGTTATCTAGGCTATATTACAAGTTATTTGATGAAATTCAATTATTAGTTTTTCTCGACTGCTAGAGCACCTTTTGCCAGAGCTCTTTCTTGAAACGGTAATAAACTTTTCAAAACACGTTCCCCGAAACAGTTTACACTTTACTAAAACACATTTCTTTTGCAAAATGCACTATAACTCTCAATACTTCACATATGTCACAAAGCTAATCAGTGCATCAAAAGAGTATGCTTTGTTATCTAATGAAAAGTTCAATTGACCATCAATATTCAATGCAGGTTGGACAACTTTCATTTGAAAACAAAGGTGAAAATCAGTAAGAATTTCACACAGCAGAAAAATGTTGTACTATATAATTGATGGTAGTACTGCACCTGTTACAGAGAATATGATTGCTTACTATAAATATAGAGTGACAATATAAATGTATCTCAAATATTCAGAATCAAGCAGGTAGTTACAACAAAAATGGCATTACTGTAGAACACAAAAAGTGCCAACAAAAACATTTACAATTATCTATTCTCTCCTGTCTGCCAGACTACATGTTACGGACTCAGCTGTTAGTAGAACTTAATTTTGTTACCATGAAATCCAAAAGTGTATGACAGCATGAGTCACTTTTCTGAAAAATAATGGAGGCAAAGTCTTCAGAGAGGGATTCTGTCATAATATGAGTTGGATTGGAGTGTCAATATATTCCAGAACAAATAGACTACTATAAAATATGACTACTACATTTCGAGACACTTAATACAACTTGTGCACAACAAGTAAGTAAAGCAGTGACGAAACAACACTTTGTTCCACTGTGTAGGCGATATATTTCAACCAGTAGCTAAGGTAGGCGTAGCCTAGGAAACACACAACATACTACTTGATGGCATAGCCCATAATATGCGGTTTGATCATGAAGTTGAGTGGGGCTTCAATGTGTCTCAGCTTGAGCTCGGAGAAGCCAGCAGCTTCCAAGTCCTTCCATGTTGCCCTGGTAACCTCACATCCATCTCCGAAGTAGTACCACATGGGCTGGAGCACGTGCTGGAAGAAGTATATCCATGACGAAGGGTCCGAGACAACATGCTCCATGAAGTACAGGGCACCACCCTGCAGGCCAAAACAACAAACAAAAATGACCAACAGTACATCAAGATGTCTTGTTTTGGACTATCCTCCACCCCATGGTGATGTTCATATCCTCCACCTCATTATGATTATAACAGTTTTCAGGGGAAGTTACATCTGTTGGCTTACAACTAGTAGGCCAAGTAGCATTTATGTATATAGTGAGAGATACATGGCTATGAGCCTCAGATGTATTGTCTTGGGATACTCCTAGGATTCAATCAGGTGACAGGTTTGACATCTAATCAAGTACAGTAGCCTATATTGCATTAATGTAGTACATTGCATTGGTTTTTGAAAGCGCATTGCACCTTTCTATTAGCTATAATTAATCATGTAAAACGGTATAACTTAAGTCAAACTGCCCTTTTTGGACCTATGGTGCGCTGTAAAAGATGTCAAATGCTTGTGTTCAATGTTACAATGTTGCCAAATGTGTCTGTCTAATGTTACACTGTTGCTATTCGTTGTGATTGGTCAGGACCACACAGACAGCCCTGATATGGGAGACCAGAACTCAAAATGGGGGGCCAGATCACAAATGGGAAGCCATGCATGCAGACTTATGAGCTGACATTTCTCTGCATTTCACAGTGATAACAGGTGCGACAGCAGTAAATAAAAAAATGTCAGTGCATACAATTGTTTCGGGTTAGAAATATACTAATATATGCTGCAATTTCATTTTGTTTACAGAAAAATAGAAAAGTGCGCAGTTAAGGTAGGAGATTTAATCAACTCACAGGCCTCAGAACTCGATGCGCTTCTTGCAGAGTTCGTGGTATGTTGCTGACAGAACAGAGTACGAGCGTGCAGACGACGACGTCCACAGATTCTTCCTCAACTGCCCCCAGATCTTCTCCCGAAGCAACCACAAACTTTTCGGCCATTAGATGGTCATTGTCAGCCAGGCTCTTTTGCAGATACTTCTCGAAATGGGGATTGGGGTCGGTGCAAATTACCTTGCAACCAGATGGGTAGAATTCAAAGTTAGCCCCGCTGCCGCATCCAATCTCCAAAATGCGAAGCGGACGGTCGGCTTTGGTGAACTCTAACAGATTGTTAAAAAGATCCTTCTTTTTGTCGTGCATTTTCTTGTTGTATGTAAACGATATCTTGTAAACCACAAAAGGAAAGACACGCTTGTATAAACCATACAAGCCCACCACCTCCATCAGCTGAAGAGGCAAGGTTATTACCTTGAAAAACAGCGCACATATATTCATTAAAAGACTCATTTTGCGTTTGTAAATTGTTGCTGTTCGCTATGTTTCTTATCGTCGAGCGAGTAGGCGTGTTGCTCTACAAACTGACCAATCCAGAACTGTTACGCCTGCCGTGTGTTGAGCGTAATAGAAGTCTGTGGCGTGGACTCAGTTGGCCTGTCGATGTCGCCATTGCACCTGACATCACACTACCAGCTGATATGGGAAGATGGACAACGTTATCTTTTAAATAAGGATAATTAGGCCTACATTGTTCATATGCTTATGCATCGCAGGAATTGAAAGTTGAGTCTGATGTGACTATATATAAGACACATTATTAATGTGGTAAAAGCAGCATACAGGCCAAATATTAGGCCAACTCCCTATGCCCTTCAGACTATCCTTAAATGACAAATTGATACTTGGACATTTTCCAACAAATTCAGCCACTCCTACAGTGTTGACACAATGAGATTTGGAAATGTAGACTTTTGGAATAGGCAGTTGGACCTGCTTGATTGAACAAATCTGCCAGGGCCTGTTTTCTGTCAGGGTATTTCTTTGTAACAAGCCATTCAGACCTCACTTAGGCTTGCTCTCTTACCCACTGAGGAACAGAGGAACCTTTATACTGACTGGTGTGCCCTTTATACCTAACCATGTGCTTTATATTTACTCTACCTGACTTCACTTGTTTCAAATGATGTTGTTGAGGCCATCACTGCAATTTATAATGTAAAACGATATATGTATTATATATTGCCCCTTTAGCAGTGAGGGAGGACGACAGAAATCTACTAGATTACATAATTCCTTAATTATCTGAGGAAAATCCAGGTGAGACTCCAATAAGTCTCTTGACATGTGCATGAAATAAACAAACAAGGTGATTTCTTGGGATTAATACTGTTTTATAAAATACAAATAACTTTTGTTATTAAAAGAATGCTTTTTTCTGGTTTGGCCCTGTCCTTGGCTGTAGTTGATTAGTCCAGACAGTTTATTGTTACATATTTTGCTACCTGAGGTACCCATAGGGCCCCATTCATTCTGTAAATATCTCCAAAACACTTTGCAGAACCTCCAAACCAACTAATATTATGACAGAATCCCGATCTGAAGACTTTGTCTGCTTTACATTTTTGAAATATCACTTTACTACACTGTAATCCATTTCACATTTTGTTACCATGACAACGAAATGCGAAAGTGTATTAAAGCGTAACAAAGTCACTTCTCTGACAAATAGTCGTATTCAGAGAGGGATTCTGTCATAATATGAGTTGGATTGGAGGGTCTGTGAGGTGTTTTTAACATATTTCCAGAACGAATGGGGCCCAAAATATAACTACATTTTGTGTCACTTAATACAGTTTGTGCACAACATGTAAGTAACAAAAGCAGTGAAGAAAATAAACACTTAGTTCCACTGTGTGGGCAATATATTTCAACCAGTAGCTAAGGTAGGCGTAGCCTAGGAAACACTTCAACATACTACTTGATGGCATAGCCCATAATATGCGGTTTGATCATGAAGTTGAGTGGGGCTTCAATGTGTCTCAGCTTAAGGTCAGAAAAGCCAGAAGCTTCCAAGTCTTTCCATGTTGCCCTGGTAACCTCACATCCATCTCCGAAGAAGTACCATATGGGCTGGAGCACGTGCTGGAAGAAGTATATCCATGATGAAGGGTCCGAGACAACATGCTCCATGAAGTACAGGGCACCACCCTGCAGGCCAAAACAACAAACAAAAATGACCAACAGTACATCAAGATGTCTTGTTTTGGACTATCCTCCACCCCATGGTGATGTTCATATCCTCCACCTCATTATGATTATAACAGTTTTCAGGGGAAGTTACCTGGATTGGCTTACAACTAATAGGCCAAGTAGCATTTATGTACACTCACTGAGCACTTTATTAGGAACACTATACTAATACTGGGTAGGGCCTCCCTCTGCTCTCAAAACAGCCTCAATTCTTTGTGGCATTGATTCCACAAGATGTTGGAAACATTCCTTTGAGATTCTGGTCCATGATGACACGATTGCATCACGCAATTCCTGCAGATTTTTCAGGTGCACTCTCAAGCTGTGAATCTCCCGTTCTACCACATCCCAAAGGTGTTCTATTGGATTCAGATCCGATGAAGGCCACTGAAGAACACTGAACTCATTGTCATGTTCATGAAACCAGTTTGAGACGACTTTTGCTTTGTGACATGGTGCATTATGATGCTGGAAGTAGCCATTAGAAGATTGGTAAATTGTGGCCATTAAGGGATGCACATGGTCAGCCACAATACTCAAATAGGCTGTGGCATTCAAGCGATGATTGATTGGTATTAATGGGCCCATTACACCACCTCCACCATGAGAAGGTGTACAGGTGTTCCTAATAAAGTGTTAAGTTGCATTGGTTTTCGAAAGCGTATTGCACTTTTCCATTAGCTATAATTAATCATGTTCACAAAACTGTACAACTTAAAAAGGTCCAATATGTAACATTCAAGCTTTCTAAAAGATATGACAACTTATTTTTTATTTCCTGTAATCCTCGCTCTGCTCTATCAATGAATGTCGATAAGACTTGCTCTATTTCCTGTATCGTTGTACACCTGTTGTTCTCTACGGTTACAGGTCACTTTGAACCCAACATTTTCATTCCCTATGGATTGGAATCTCCCTTACTTTCTTGTGACCAGAGGACTTACTGATATAGTGGCATAACGGACAACTTGAAGGTTTTACTTTAAATACAGTATAATAATATTTATTTCAGGAGCATCATGAATTCACAACGGGACTCGTTACATGCTAAACCAAGAACCTCTCAATACATCTGAGTATCTTTATCAATTAGTATCAGTGCGCGGCACAACTGTTTCGCTATATAGCTGATATGCCCTACCACACTACCAGCTGATATGGGAACATGGACAACGTTATCTTTTTTTTTAGAAGTTATAGAAATATAATAATATATGCTGGAATTTCATTTTGTATTCAGAAAAACAGTTAAATCTGCATAAATTAGGAGATTTAATCAACTCACAGGCCTCAGAACTCGATGCGCTTCATGCAGAGTTCGTGGTATGTTGCTGACAGAACAGAGTACGAGCGTGCAGACGACGACGTCCACAGAGTCTTCTTCTACGACCCTCAGATCTTCTCCCGAAGCAACCACAAACTTCTCGGCCATTAGGTGGTCATTGGCAGCCAGGCTCTTTTGCAGATACTTCTCGAAATTGGGGTTGGGGTCGGTGCAAATTACCTTGCAACCAGATGGGTAGAATTCAAAGTTAGCTCCGCTGCCGCATCCAATCTCCAAAATGCGAAGTGGGCGGCCGGCTTTGGTGAACTCTGACAGATTGTTAAAAAGCTCCTTCTTTTTGTCGTGCATTTTCTTGTTGTATGTAAAAGATATCTTGTAAACTAGAAAAGGAAAGACACGCTTGTATAAACCATACAAGCCCACCACCTCCATCAGCTGAAGAGGCAAGGTTATCACCTTGAAAAACAGCGCACATATATTCATTAAAAGAGTCATTTTGCGTTTGATAATTGTTCCTGTCTGCTATATTTTTTTATAGTCGATCGAGTAGGCGTGTTGCTCTACAAACTGTGACCAATCCAGAACTGTTACGCCTGCCGTGTGTTGAGCGTAATAGAAGTCTGTAGCATGGACTCAGTTGGCCTGTCGATGTCGCCATTGCACCTGACATCACACTACCAGCTGATATGGGAACATGGACTACGTTATCTTTAAAAAAAATATATATATATATTGCATCGCAGGAATCGACAATTCAGTCTGATGTGACTATAGATCATAAGATACATTAGTAATGTGGTATTTCTTGCCCTTCAGATTGTCCTTAGACACACAAGTTAAGACTTGGACATTTCCCAACAAATTCAGCCACTCCTACAATGTTGACATTATGACACAATGAGGTGTGGAAATGTGGGATGTAGACTTCTGGAATAGGGCCCGACTGAAAACCAATCTGTCTGTTTTCTGTCAAGGTATTTATTTGTAACAGCAATCCATAGCTACTGTAAGTCTTCCTTTTAAATACAAAAGTTATCACTGCTCTGGACTCTGAAATGGCCTAACCTGCTTTAGCTTTCACCTATGCACCTTTCAACCCTCTTTGGTTCATGGAGGTAGGCTATGCCAGATGGTATGACAAGGCTTGCTCTCTAACCCACTAAGGTACTTTGGTCCATGGGCATGCTCCCTTTGCTCATGCAGTAGGCTATCCCAGTTAGGTATGATAAGGCTTGCTCTCTAACCCACTAAGGTACTTTGGTCCATGGGCATGCTCCCTTTGCTCATGCAGTAGGCCATGCCAGTTAGGCATGACAAGGCTTGCTCTCTAACCCACTGAGGTATGGAGGAACCTTTATACTGACCGGTGTTCCCTTTATACCTACACATGTGCATCTTTACTCTGCCTGACTTCACCTGTTTTTCAGTATGTCATACAATATGGAGTATTCCTGCATAGCTTCACTTAAATCTTTAATTGTCCAGCGAGGGAAAATGTTTTACATCATAAAGTTGGTTCAGGGAGAGCACTATTGGAAAAGAAACGTTGAAAACCCCATACTAGAGTATTATATACCAAGTGCCTGTAAACTCAGGGGAAGGGACATTTAGTGTCTTAGCATCACAGGCCATCCTTTCTTTAACATTTCTGTTTGTTCTTGTTTTTCCTTTTGCTGAAACAATAATAATACGGGAAGGAAACAAGACAAAACAAACAATGTAAGAAAAGGAAAAAGGAAAAAAAGCTTCAGAAGAGACTTTGTGTGCTTTCTTCAGCTGGCTAAAAGGTATTATAGTAGTGAAAGAAACACAGTGTAGGCAGATTTTGAGATGCAGACAAGGTTTGGAGACATTCTAGTGTGAATGGAACTGTTGACCACAAGCAAGCCCCGTGGGACCATTTTGACATATAGTCATGTATGCTATTGGTGCCAGTGTGAATGGAGACAAAACGCCCATTTGTCATAGCCCAGCGGACACTCTGCTGGTATCACCCATTGCCTTAATTCTAGCCTCCAGCTTTTCTCAATAAACTGTATGAATTGCAAATGAACTCACAGCTCTCCCACCTGAGCTGCATTGTTCCACATGTCAGCCGGCATGTCTCCCTGTTGAGAACACTGTTCTATCAATATTGGTCATATTGTCTCATCGATCGATCGCCTCCTATTTGCTCATTCCCTCGTGGAACAATGTGTCTTTGTAAAACGTGGACAAAGATGATGTTAATCTATGTCAAGTGAGTTGTGGTGATTAGCTGCATACTGATGTTCTTCACCTGTCACCTGTCATTCTTGTCAATCATTGCCAAATTCATAAGCGTGAATAGGGGTTTGAATGTTGCAGGCTTCGCACCCTTCATTGGCTCCTGGTAGCAGCTCGCATCAGATTCAAGACCCTGGTGCTCGCCTACCGGGTGGTAAAGGGAACAGCCCCTCCCTTTTTTCTTATGATGACTGATGTATAGATGATTCACTTTAGACAAATGTACTTGTTATAAGTCGCTTTGGATGAAAGCGTCTGCTAAATGGCAAAAATGTAAAATGTAAATGCTTGCAACAATAATATGTTTTTTACCTCCATTGTCCCTTCCTCTCCTTTGGCTAATTGCAACTAGTTGTTACCATGTTATTACCTTTTCATTCTGAGTTGGAGAGTAAAGTGCTTACTGAGTCATTTTGACTGAATTCTATTTTGATGACAACCTCCCTGTCTCTCTCTCTCTCTCTCTCTCTCTCACTCACTCTCACTCACTCTCTCTCTCTCTCGCTCTCTCCCTCCAGGCTGTGAATAAGGCAGTCTCTTCCTCAGTGACATCAACAGCTCAGGTAGGAGGACATAATCAGTCTCTGGTATTCATGCCCCTGGACACTCACACACACACACACACACACACACACACACACACACACACACACACACACACACACACACACGCACACACACACACACGCACATAAAAAGGAGAGACAGGGGAATGTGCTGTTAGGTTACTACCAACATGCTCACCATGCATGACGCAGCCCATCAGCCGACTGGTGAGTTCTCATTTTACTCTCTGTTTTATACAACTGGACACCACTTGTCTTTTCGGTACTTTCTGAAACCTTCTACTATAGTGAATTAATGATTGCATCGTATCATTGATGAAATATCCATTTAGAAAGTATTGTTGTTCCTTTTTGTGACTGTGGTAGCATTGTTACAGTGAATCAGGAGAGTGTGCTTTTGGACGTTTTACTCAAACATTTCCTTTATTTGGCTATTTGCAAATGACAAAGATTGAGAGATTCAAATTCAGCGTCATTATTGGACAGAAAGACTGTCTGGTGTATTTCTTTCATTTGAATATCACACAAGTCTGACATGTGCATGGACACTAAGTAGACAGATACAGACAAAACACCTAGAAGGATACTGTTGAGCTGCATTCCAATCATGCAATGCATTCATGCCATTCACAAACAATGTGATCACACAAGTCGTTCCTTGACTACTGCTGTAGGGAACATCGGAGTTCTAGAGATGCTTTTGTAAATGTATTGAGACTGTTCAGACAGGCCCCATGGCTATGAATTGAAATGGTATGTATGTCTCTATATACAGTATATTGTAATTTAAAAGCACCAGAAGTATGAGAGAACACACTCTTTCTCCCTTTCTCTGAACAATGCTGACCCTTATATATATATATATGCCATTTAGCTGACGCTCTTATCCAAAGCGACTTACATTGCAGTGAGTGCATACATTTCAGTATATATGGTCCCAGCGGGAATCAAACCCACAACCTAAGCGTTGTTAGCACCATGCTCTACCAACTGAGCCACAGAGGACCACCTTATCTCATTGCCCTCCAGTGGTGTGCATTCTTGCCATATCTACATCCCTGTCTGTGTTGTTTAATAAGAGGCTTCATCTGTGTATATCATCTCTAGGCATCACTGCCTTCTCGGGGGCAGATCTGAGGCTGACGCATGTCAACCTGGAGGTCCGTGACAACCACACGTCCCATCAGACATTGGGGCTGAGTGCCAAGCATCTGGTGGTGCGGCGGGGGACGCCCTTCAAAGTCACACTGCTGTTTGACCACTCAGGGTTCAACCCTGTAATCAAGACACTCATCTTTAAGGTTTTGCTGGGTACTAGAGGCCAATGTTTGAATTACACCTTTTTATCACGTTCCTAGCAGTTTATTTTACATTGCCTTCTCACTGTTTCATAGAATAGAATAGGTTTGTACTATCATTGTCCCAGGGTATTTCACACATTTGTGTCTTCTCTTGTGCTGCGTAGGTGGGATGGCTGTTGAAATCCCTGTCATCTTTTCAAAGGAGAGGTCCATCTCTCAGTGGAGTGCCCACATCCATCCCGGGGACCTGTACTCCCAGTCGGCCACGGTCCACATCTCCTCCCCTACTCTCTCCCCTGTGGGACTCTATGAGCTCCAGGCATACTTCCTGTGTGCTCACAGACAACACAGCTACACCATAGGGAGCTTCGTCCTGCTCTGCAACCCATGGCTTCAGTGTAAGGTCAAGTAGTGCTGGTGGTGGTGGTGGTGGTGATGAAGAACATGATGATGATGCAATCATTGGCTGTGCTTGTATATCTTTCAGCTGATCCTGTGTACATCCCTTTTGAAGACCAAAGGGAGGAGTATGTTAAAAGTGACTATGGGTTTTTGTACATGGGCACTCCTCACAACATAATTTCAAGGCCATGGTCATTTGGTCAGGTAAGTGACTGTCTGAATTCATGCTTAATTTGTCCTTAAAGGCATGTAAGGCATTGTAGCTTAAAGGCATGTTCCTTAACTTCAAGGTAGTCTATGGTAGTAGTCTATGTGTAATCCACACTGTGGATCAGTATGGAAACATCTGGCTAGTGTGATAATGGCTATCGTTTTTATAACCACATGTCCACCATCTCCTCCCCCTGTGTGTGTGTGTGTGTGTGTGTGTGTGTGTGTGTGTGTGTGTGTGTGTGTGTGTGTGTGTGTGTGTGTGTGTGTGTGTGTGTGTGTGTGTGTGTGTGTGTAGTATGAACAGGGAGTTCTGGAGATGTCCCTGAAACTTCTGCAGGTCAGTCCTCAGCACAGTGCAGACAGACAGAGGGACTACCTGAGACGGGCAGACCCTGTCTACCTCAGCAGAGTGGTTTGTGCCATGGTGAGAGTGCACACACACACACACACACACACACACACACACACACACACACACACTGTGGTGGAAGTCTAGGATTTACCACTCTGTACTTTAGCTCTTCGGAGGTAAGAATCAAGAAACAAGTCCTGAGTAGCCACAATATCTGAGTCCGGTATTTATTGCTTGCAAACAAGAGACAAGAGCGTAACAGCAGCCCAGCGTAGAACCGGGGTTCGTTCAGCACAAGTCTAAAGAGACAATGATCAGGTTTGTCTTTTATACAGTTTGAACATATTGCCAGGCGCCTACAAGGCTATCGGCTGATGGCCTTGTGCTTATGTGAGAAAGGGCGGGAGAGAATGAACAATGGGGAGGCTTTCTTACTGATTAATCGCCGTTCAACATTTCACACCTATCGACAGGATGCGCCTGTCCCCCCATTATTGCTCTCTCCTACCACTCCCTCAGAGATCACCGCTGTTCATATGGTAAATCATACAGTGCTTCTCAGAACAATGGCTATAGAACTTTAGAGGTGTGGCAAGAGAAAATGTCATCACAGTAGTTACACAAGTTGTATCAGTCATATGAAAGTGTATAACCTGAAAATAGTTCTATGAATGTATTTTCCATAACAACACACACACACAATTCCTAATTGTGTTTTTTCGTTGACTGTTGTCTTTAGGTTAACTGTGAGGATGACCGCGGTGTCTTGAAGGGGAACTGGTCAGACAATTTCAGGGATGGGACCTCCCCAATGGGATGGACTGGGAGTGCTGACATCTTACAAAGCTGGTCCAGAACCAACTGTAGCCCTGTGCGCTATGGCCAATGTTGGGTCTTCGCAGCAGTCATGTGTACAGGTAAATCTGGTTGCTGTTAGATGAAAATGCTACTCTCCTAAAAGAGACACTTACTCGAGGCCCACTCAGTAAATCATTGTATCGTACTGTATCTAATTGTAACAATCTACAGTTACATAACCTCAAATTAGTCAATACAGTGGAATTATATTTAAGTACTCTCCAGCTGCAATGTACAGTACATCTGATTGTCATCGTGAGTTTTGGTTTTATGTTTATGTCTTATTTCAGTGATGAGAGTTTTGGGGATCCCATCCAGGGTCGTCACAGTCTTTAACTCTGCCCACGACACCAACGGAAACCTGGTCATTGAGGAATACTACAGCAACATTGGGGAGAAACTCAACCTGTCCAAGGACAGCATTTGGTTAGTGTTCAAACATCTCCATCTCATAGCTTTCTCACAGCCTGCAATAGAATGGCATAGAATAGAATATCTATTTTTTTTTTGCAGGAAATTATCTCATCTCATTCTCTTGTTATGTAGTTTGCAGCAATTTACAACAGTAGAATCGTACGTAGTAGACCACACATTTGCACAAACATGGAGTCGGCCCACTTTATTTTTTCTATGTCAACTCTATGAGAATGTTTACACAACCTGATAATATTTAGCCAGGAATCAATTAGTGCAATTGAATAAAGTGAAAGAGACGTTTGTGTGTCTGTTTTCAGGAATTTCCATGTATGGGTTGAGTGTTGGATGACCAGGCCAGATCTGGGGCCAGGGTTTGATGGGTGGCAGGTGTTGGACCCAACCCCTCAGGAGAAGAGTGAAGGTCTATTATTCCAACCTAGCCGATCCAACCTACCTAGCTGGTCCAACCTACCTAGCTGGTCCAACCTACCTAGCTGGTCCAACCTACCTAGCTGGTCCAACCAACCTAGCCGATCCAACCTACCTAGCTGGTCCAACCTACCTAGCTGGTCCAACCTACCTAGCTGGTCCAACCTACCTAGCTGGTCCAACCAACCTAGCCGGTCCAACCTACCTAGCTGGTCCAACCTACCTAGCTGGTCCAACCAACCTAGCCGGTCCAACCTACCTAGCCGGTCCAACCAACCTAGCCGGTCCAACCTACCTAGCCGGTTGCAAGTTCATGTTAATGAAGACCACTATGCCTTCTCTTACCTTTCTTTTTTCCTGTTTTTCCTGGTCTTTGATAGTCGAATACCAGCATTTTCAATAGAATAGTATACAGTTGTAAAATCCTATATACGCCTTTTCAGTTAATTAATTATTGACTGTTCAGATCAGACAATTCATACATACAGTACAGTATCTCTAAGTGACTAGAATGTTTGTGTGACTGTGTTTTGTCTGACTGATTCTTGACAGATATTTCTTGACTCTACAGGGGTATTCTGCTGTGGTCCGTGTCCAGTGAAAGGCGTCAGGAAACGCTGTACCAATGCCTGGTATGACGCTCCTTTCATCTACGCGTCGGTCAATGCGGACGTTGTCAAGGTGATAGTGCGTGATGGGCTGGTGGTGGGGCGGAGTGTGGACACAGAGAGCGTCGGCTATCAGATCTACACCAAGGGAGTGGGGTCGGAGAGGCCTCAGGACATTACCTGTTCCTACAAATGTATTAAAAGTAAGACATCCCCTGAATCCCAAATCAACCCCTAACCCTTACCCTTGACCACATTTCACTCACCTGTGTACCTACCATTAGTAGGCTCAGACAGTGCCTACATCCGCCCTATTTTTTACTGACCTGTGCTTTTGTTTTACTTTTTATTTATCTATCTATTTTTGTTCTCTCCATGGAATGTGGTGTCTTTGTGTACTGAGAAAAGCGCTATACAAAATAAATGCTTTTGGTTTTTCATTTTCTATTAGATACCTCAAACCATGCAACATGTGGACAAGGTTGGTGCTCAGTTTCTCCATCATCAGTTGGATTTTTCACACTGAAATGAATAATTAATGAATTATTTCTTTCATTAATTCATTCATCACACCATCTCCATCCTTCTCTCCTCTCTATGTGAAGGACCAGTCCAGGGTTTGGAGGTGTCCCTGAAGATTGACAAAGTGCCAGCAATGGGAGAGGACATCTGTCTGTCCGTCACTGTCACCAACAGAACCAAGGTCCCCAGGGTCCTGAGAGAGCATGTCAACGCCCAGGCCAAACAGTACAACGGCAGCCCATCAGAGACCTTCTGGGAAGTACACAAGCCGCTGCATATTGCACCATGTGAAGGTAAGGTCCACCTCCCTTTCCCTCTCTCCTCCCCAAAAAGATATAGTGCATTCGGAAAGTATTCAGACCCCTTCACTTTTTCCACATTTTGTGATGTTACAGCCTTATTCTAAAATGGATTAAATATTTTTTTTCCCTCATCAATCTACACGCAATAACCGCATAATGACAAAGCCAAAACAGGTTTTTAGAAATGTTTGCTAATTCAGACCCTTTGCTATGCTCCACCTCTAGTCCACCTGTGGTAAATTCAATTGATTGGACATGATTTGGAACGGCACACACCTGTCTATATAAGGTCCCACAGTTGACAGTGTATGTCAGAGCAAAAACCAGGCCATGAGATTGAAGGAATTGTCCGTAGACCTCCAAGACAGGATTGTGTCGAGGCACAGATCTAGGGAAGGGTACAAACACATTTCTGCAGTATTGAAGGTCCCAGAGAACACAGTAGCCTCCATCATTCTTAAATGGAACAAGCTTGGAACCAAGCCACCAAGACTAGGCCAAACTGAGCAGTAGGGGGAGATGGGCCATCGTCTGGGAGGTGACCAAGAACCCAATGGTCACTCTGACAGAGCTCCAGAGTTCCTCTGTGGAGATGGGAGAACCTTCCAGAAGGACAACCATCTCTGCAGCACTCCACCAATCAGGCTTTTATGGTAGAGTGGCCAGACGGAAGCCACTCCTCAGTAAAAAACACATGACAGCCCGCTTGGAGTTTGCCAAAAGGCACCTAAAGTACTCTCAGACCATGAGAAACAAGATTCTCTGATCTGATGAAACCAAGATTGAACTCTTTGGCCTGAATGCCAAGTGTCAAATCTGGAGGAAACCAGGCACCGCTCATCACCTGGCCAATGGTGGTGGCAGCAACATGCTGTGGGGATGTTTTTCAGCGGCAGGGACTGGGAGACTAGTCTGGATCGAGGGAAAGATGAACGGAGCAAAGTACAGAGAGATCCTTGATGAAAACCTGCTCCAGAGCGCTCAGACTGGGGCAAAGGTTTACCTTCCAACAGGACAACAACCCTAAGCACACAGCCATGACAACGCAGGAGTGGCTTCGGGACAAGTCTCTGAATGTCCTTGAGTGGCCCAGCCAGAGCCTGGACTTGAACCTGGTCAAACATCTCTGGAGAGACCTGAAAATAGTTGTGCACCGACGCTCCCCATCCAACTTGACAGAGCTTGAGAAGATCTGCAGAGAGGAATGGGAGAAACTCCCCAAATACAGGTGTGCCAAGCTTGTAGCGTCATATCCAAGAAGACTTGAGGCTGTAATCTCTGCCAAAGGTGCTTCAACGAAGTACTGAGTAAAGGGTCTGAATACTTATGTAAATATGATATTTCAGTTTTTTTATTTTTAATAAAAACATTTCTAAACCTGTTTTGGCGTTGTCATTATGTGGTATTGTGTGTAGATTGATGAGGGGGAAAACATGAATTTAATCAATTTTAGAATAAGGCTGTAACATAACAAAATGTGGAAAAAGTGAAGGGGTCTGAATACTTTCCGAAAGCACTGTAATCTATAATCTATAATTCAGCCCCTCCTTCTATGTGCACTGCCCATTCACACCATTTATCATTAATCCACTAGCCTCCTTTAGTAAAAGGTGTTGGTTCTTTCATTTTTACTGTATCTAGACTGTGGGATATGAGGTCCATGGGAGCAGGGCAAGAGCAGAGGGATATAATTTTAAAAGAAATTAGAGGAGACGATCAACTCTGTTGTTCACATCTTTACTTACTCCAAAATATCTTTGGTAAAAGTTGCTGTGACTTCCTGGCATGATATCCCAGAGTCTATCTTTAACCTCATTATCTCAAGTAAATCATTCACTCAGTGTTTCTTTAATCGTTATCTCAATGGAACATTGGATTCCTTGTATCCATGCAAAGTACACATTTACTGAATGCAGCTTCGGTGTCACACAGACCATAAAATAGACTTTCTTCAAAGTACAGTGCCCTGTGTAAGTAATGGGACAGTGAAGCATTTTTTCTACACTCCAGATTTTAAATCAAACAATTACTATGTGGTTAACACAGCTTTGCTTTTATTTGATGGTACTTGTGTACATATTGGTTTCTCCATTCAGAAATTACAATGCTTTTTTATGCATAGTCCCCCTATTTTAGGGTACTCAAAAGTAATGGGACAATTGGCTTGACAGGTGTTTCTGGTAGGTCAGGTGTGTTCCGTCACATCATTTGTGCAGGCATTATAGAGCTGTCAATGTCTAGTGTTGATTCTAGGCTTTGCATTTGCCTTTGGAGTCTGCTACTGGTGTCTGTCAACGTGAGGACCAAAGAAGTGTCAGTGAAAGTCAAGGAAAAAATGCTTCACTGTATTTTTACATTACTTATGCAGAGCACTGCGTATCAGAACCTACAGTATATAGTAGCCTTAAATCCTGCACATGTTCTCTACCCCAATGTTTTATTTTTGCATAAAAGACTACTTGTACTTAAAACACATGGTGCACTGTATGTCTTTCTCTTCCTCTGTCCGAGTTGTGACAGTGCACCATCAGATCCCATGCTTGGATTACGAGTCCATGCTGGTGGGAGGGGGTTTACTGAACGTGGCAGTGGTCCTAAAGGATGAGAGGACTAAAGAGAGGGTTCTAGCTTCAGAGGAGTTCAACATTACCATCCCACAGATCTCCATAGAGGTAGCTACTGCAATCTCCTATGATACAAACAATCGATCTGTTACAACGGATTTCATCTTCTGCTCCTCTCACTTGTGTTTAATGTTGTTTTTTTTTAACCTGCCAGATCATTGGTGGTGATGTCATCCAGTTGAAGAAGGAGTACAGCGCTCTTATTGCCTTCACCAACACCTTCTCCATGGCCCTGAGTGGAGCTGTGCTCACTGTGGAAGGATCCGGCTTGATGGAGGGCAAGGACCAGACCAAGTAAGTAACACTGTTAAACCAACTGACTGATTCTGTCTGAATTTATTTTTTTCTTAAATATTCTGTATTCATTTCACTTTCCTTGGGTCCTAAAACAGTATCATTGTCACTTTCAAAAGACCCGAATTTGATACTAAGCTGTCTGTCTCTCTGGAACACATTCCAATGAGTTAATACTTTCTTTTGTTTGATGGCCATGTTGTGGTTGTCTGTGTGTTTGAGGTATCATAGGAATGTGGTTTTGGAATGCCATCAGGTATGCTTGTGGTCCTCAGTTGTGTGGAATGGAATGTTGTTTCTGTGGTGTATTCTTACAGACACTGTAATCATTTGTGAGGTCACAGGTCACAATTACCTGGCAGATACATGTTGTTTTATCTGATAGAACATTAGTTGAGGGGATTTACCATAAAAGAGGCCTGTAAACCTCCTCTGCTCCGCCTAGGGTGTATCTCCTTCAGCCAGGAAAGACCATGGAGAAGAAAGTCTCCCTCTCAGCCACCACCCCCGGCACCAAGGTGTTACAGGCCAGCCTGGCGCACAGCAACAGGCCAGGCATCGTCAGGAGTTTCCACAAAGTCTCTGTCTCTGCATGAAACATGAAACCAACAGAATTTAAGACTTTCGAATATGCAGTATCATGTAGTCTTCAGTGTGATGAAATCTGCTTTTGACTGCTTTTAGCTTACCTGCAGACAGATACAGGATGTGGAGGAGCGGGTTTATGTTGTCTTACTGTGTATTATTGTTTTGATTTTGACAAGTCAAGATTAAAATGTATTAATTCCATATAGCTGCTATGGATTTATATCAAACATGGTTGATGTTTTGAGTACAGTTATGGTAATCAATGAACGGACACAAAGTCCACCAACTTCTTTTGTGAATGTACTGTATTGGGATTCAATAAACTAGTGAAAATGTGGAGCCAGTATGTCACTGTTGTTATTTGACTGTCTAAATATAAACACTTAGTAACTGCAAGTGGAAACATTGCCCCTGAAAAACAGATGTCCTTTCGCAAATTAGACTCACAATGTGAACACCAGATTATCATTGCTCAAATTGCTCAAAGGAGAAATGCTTCAAGTCTGGGACATTGGCATTAGACCTCCAATGCCTCCTTTGTTAAACTGTGACCTTGGGCATTAGGGCAGTGTACTGTGTGCCAGGTAAAAGATAAGCTGGTTTCATATATGTGGATTACTCACCTTGGCTGTGGTTTACTTAGATTGCAGTTCTCTCACAGCCCACTAGATAGAGACATTTCTGGGTAATTTATTTCTTCTCATCTGCAGTTTTTAAGAGTGGGTCTACCTAGATTTCCCACAACCCTCATCCGTATTCTGTGCACCAAACATGAGGCCTGTTTCACTCACAGGTGTGTTCCTATGGCTCCAACTCATCCTCTGATAGGCTACTTGGAATCTTTGCCTTATTGCTATGCAATTCTTTCTGAAGTGCAAGGGATAGATTTGGAAATAGGCGTTACTGTCATGAACATGACAAATCCTTATTGGCAAAAATGATATACCATTGATGAATTTAGTCATGGGGAAATGATTCCCAACGCGCCAGGAAGACTGGTGTTTGTGTTAGGCCTACTTTACTGTTATCCAACCATGGTGAAAACGACAAGCACTCACTGTCAAGCCTTAGTCAAGCATTCATTAATAATAGATTTAAATCCCTAGAATGTAATATGCTGAACTTGATAATGCATGCTCTTGTTATTGTGGCTGTTCATTAATGTCCATATGCCTACTACAGCAAATCTGAAAAGTCAAAGTTCAGACTGGCAGACTTTGAACATCCTAATACTGTTTATCAGGAACGTTGAGTTTATGCCAAACTTTACTTTTTTTTTTAGGAAGGTCTCCCCCTTTTTGGTAGTTGGAACCTTTTCCTTAAGAGTGTAAAGTACAATTGCTGTTAGGCTTAAATGTAATGCGGGATGATGTAACCAGATAGGTTAGCCGTCTTTGAAAGAAATCTAAGATTGCAAAAACAAACAAATAAACAAAACAAAAACATCAACTAATAATTTCATATCGGCTAATAAACTGCTTGCTACTGAACTGATTTTCCATTTTCTGCAATCATTTTGCTTACGATGCTGCGGTCCCTGGGCCGTTTTTGAAACCAAAGGCATTTACAGACACTCCCTAACAATTTGCTGAGAGTCATCAATTATGCAGGGTACCCGCACGCACTGGGAAGGAAGATAGCAGCAACAATATGGCGACAGCCGCAGTTTCTCCCGAATCTTTTCGACATCTGCAGTTCAGTGACGCCTCTCAGGATTTCTGTTAATGCGGGAAAAAGTAAGTAGATATTCTGTTCTCTTGTCCGGTTGGGTTTTGTCGGGGGATGGATCATGGTCCTACCCTGTCTGCAACCTGCATCCCACTGCCGCAGAGCGGTCCCCCTCTCAGCATCTTTTATTCTCGCGTTTGTGGATAGGGCTCCTTGCCAAAGCCTGGACAGATATGCATGTAAAACCTCTGTTAGAAGTGAGGATGAATGTGCAGACTTGAAAAATATGAGCTTATAATGCGGATGATGTGGGACAGTCATACAGCAGGTAAATCGGGGTGTTGGCCTGCCTCTGGACGGAATGACATTTCAATGTGTCAAAATGTGAAACATACGCATACGGTGGGATGGGGAAGTGGGATAACGTCAAACTTCAGTGCGTGTTGGCACTGATATCGACATACAGTGCAGCCGCACAAAGTAGCCTAAACGTTATGAATAACTACAATGATCGACACCCTTATCCTATGTAACACCATTTAACCATCATTATGATTGTTTTTTCTTGCCCCCCCCACCCCCCCCCCCTTTCCACCCCTCGCTCCGGTCTCCAATCCCCCCCTCCCCTTGCAATACTCATTTGAGGCTGTATTGCGTGAGATAGGTGCGCCTCAGTTTTGGCAGTTGAGAGGGGGGACCGCGGCACCCCCTCCTCGTCTCTTCACGCAGCCTCCTCCCCGAAAAGAGATTGATAGAAATGTCCATGATGATGTTATATACATGTTAATGTTGGGAGTTGTCGCTTACCTGGCAGTCTTCTCGGGTGTGGTACAATACGGTCGTTTCCATGTATAGTCTATTTGGCTAACTAAAACCCCTTATAAAAACAATATGTAACTATTCACAACCCATTAAGATGGGGTATTAAGGGGCCACCGCACAGTTAGGGGAAATGTCAGACAATGATTCTCATCCAGCACTGCATATGTTTTCTAATGGACTTGTGCCTCTGTCGTAGAAGCCTAAGCATCTTCTACTGCAGTATTTTAGTGGAGAGGCTTTGGCCCACACGCCGGGTAAGGCGCGTGTGTATAAACAGTGGGCAACAATACAAAGTCAGGTGCTGCACAGTAGGCTAGGAAAGATCATAAACACATGTTACATATATGGAAGGTAATATTTAACCTGCTTTAGCTTAAGAGAACAGATATCAGGCAGAGTCGTGGTAAGTGTCGTTTAGGCATGTCAGTATACCGTTTTGAGAGGAAAATCAACCATTCATCTTCTACTCGATTAGGCTACTGCTATGACATGGGCAATATGAGCACTTTGCTGAATGACGTCCATTGGGTTTCAGCTGGGTTTTAGCGGGCCCACTGTTACATTGCCCAATATCACACTAAAAGCGCTATACAACAGATCAATATGGGATTGGCCTTTACTGTTGTGTGTTTGTATTGTAGACCTATCATACCCTATTGGCCTATTATCGTATCATCCAGTAGCTATATGGATCTAGCCGATGCTGACAATTTGGTGTCATGTTGAATTCTGTGTGCCTGCAGGCACTTGCCGGCACTGATCCAGGCAGCATCGAGGCCTCTGAGCGTATAGGCGCACAGGGGATGTATTTTTTTTTTCACCCCTGCCGGCCCGTGTGACTCTGTCCAGTTGCGTTTCTCTCCTCAATCGATCTCCACTCCGCCCTTCCTCTTCAAGACTGTCTCCACGATGTCCGATGCCCTATGTTTCATAAATTCTAGCAGCCCCCCTCTCAATCATGGAATGAAACAGTTGCGAAACATTTTTCAGCTGTGGGCCTACTGCGCGGGACGGTCTGTGCGTTTGGATGTCTCTTTCCCGGCGTAGAGGACACACGCGTAGAGGACTCGAGCGCTTCCTTTGAGTCTGCATCGGTGGTGCTGAAACGGACAGCGACTACACGGTCGAATGGGAGCCTATGCTGCGGCTTCCAGAACCCACTGGAGTTTTCTATAATGACAGAGATCCCCGATTCCGGTTTTTACGAAGCTCTCACACAATGGACAAATCATTCCCCTGTCTCCGTCTATAGCGATATTCGAAGGATCTTACAATGAATGATGCTATCGGTAAATACACAAGTTTATTTTGGGCCCAATATAAGGGATGGAATTAGGAATAGCATGCACTCTCAGCGATTGAACGGACACGTGAGTAGCCTTAATTGTTTTAGTCTAATGTTGCATCACAAGTTCGCTCTGGAATGTGGACCCATAGGCTACTTGTTATTTATTTCTTTAGGGTTGACAATAGCCTATGGCTACTGCTTGCAGCAGAAATTAAAACAATAGTCTTGATAGGCTACTTAGTATAGCCTTTAAACACATTACAATTCTGCCTTGTATTCAGAATAGCCGATTGGACAGCTTCTCTAAGCCATTATTATTAAAAGAGGTTTATATGCTCTATGTTGCATCGTTGTTTGTAAATCACCTTGAACGTAGATCAATTTATGTGGCATTTGTAGAAGGAGACTTGGAGGTTGTAACCTGGTCGGGTTACTTAAAACGCCGACTTAATTTCCCAGTGGTACAACCTCTGATGTCAGCGATTTAGCTTATGGTGTTTTAAAGAAATTTAACCTTTTTCTTTGGTTTTCCATGTGCCCATTTCTAAATCATTATCTTTAATTTGCGTGATCATCAGCAGTCCCCCATTGATCGTTCGTGCTGACTTTGCCAAATTCGATTTCGAAATGTATCAATAATCGATTTTATGGATGGAGAAGAGAGAGATCCATGATTATGATGTTGATCGGGCAATCCCTTCCTAAATAAATATACAGCAGGGGCTCTGCTTATGAACGTTGTTGCAAAGGAAACGGTCAGCAAGTGGTCCTATGCGACTTAACATGGGGAAGGAGACGATTGCATATGAATAGGAACTCAATATCCTCATTAGCTATCAATATGACACATCTAACACCTGAGCATAGCGGAATAACGGACTGGAGGAGGATTATGTCATGTATCGTGTAATGGTTATTAACATTAGATTATTAGCTACAAAATAACATAGGCTAATGTAATGTAATGTGAATTGTACCACCAGGGCCAGGTTTTCATGGAAATATCCTATCTATGATATAATGCTCTAAGAACAAGAGTGCAAGAGGTAATCTCCCGCAGTTCTTGGCCGATTGGCGCGGTTTTGGGCTCAAACGAACCGGGCTGCCCGTGAGCATGGGCATGTAGTCAAATGAATGATTGAGGACGGGTTTTATGCAGTATCCTATGGTGTCCGTCTCTATACCGGTGGTGTCGGTCAAGAGGTAAAGGTGCGTCCATATGCCTATTGACATGTGCATCTGTCCCGCCTTGGACTCATAGGCTAGGCCTGCTTGATTTATGCTCGCTGCAAACAGGTTACACATCAGGTCTTCATCATTGGATGGGCTAAATAATGTCAAGTTATTTTGTGACAATGTCTTAGTACAACTTGTTTTATGCCCATGAAAACAAAATTGCGTTGCATGAATAGATCGATTGATTTACCGTCCGTAGCACCGGGTGGGCCTAGTGGTCTCTAGTGATCATCTACTTAAGTATTGTTCGACATGACATCTTTTGTTAAGTCTAATTATCTTAGACATTGCTTCACCTCAACCCAAACCTCCTGTACATTATAATAGAACTTAAATGGAATTAAAAGTTGAGAAAAGCCATGTCTGAATTACCTCTTTTTAGAGTTGGAACGTGGGTACAAAGGGAATATCTTATTAAGAGATGTTATGTAAGGCGCTTGGGTTTCAGAGAGAGAGGGAGAGAGAGAGAGAGGGAGAGAGAGAGAGAGAGAGAGAGAGAGAAAGAGGGGGAGGGAGGGAGGAAGTCTCACAAGGATGGAACATTAGTCAGTTAATCCAAAGAAAGACACTGAGCTCTCTCCAGAAGCAGCACAGGTCACCTGGGAGATGGAGAGGAGCCCAGACCCAGCACATGTGAACAGAGACACATAGAGCTAGAGATGGCCACTCCCTCTGCTGGGTCAACAAGGTCATCAGAGGGCCAGGTCAGCCGGTGTCAGAGCTACCATGAATGAAGCATATGTGGAGTAAATCTCAGGTGTTCTTGCTTTACAGTATGTTTGTATGCATTGAGAGAGAGAGAGAGAGAGAGAGAGAGAGAGAGAGAGAGAAAGGCAGAGAGAGAGAGAGAGAGAATGTGTCTGGCTCAGGTTCCAAATGGTTGCACATTCTAGTCTGGATGCCATGCTTTGTCTGCTCCCTCTCTTGACAGAGCTAGAAAATTCTGCAGTCTCTCAGGCTTAGGGAAACAGATGCTGATACAGAGGACACAACCCAGCAATGAACCTTTTTAATTCATGTGGAATATGAAACTGTCAAGGTCTTCTTCTCTGTTTATGAGTGTGATTGTAGTTGAACTGAAAGAGGAGACGTATGAAGTGGTATTCCATTTGATTATACTCAAGATATTTTGAATAAACAGAAGACAACTTTTTCATTTGTTCTGGGATCAAAGTTCTTTGTTTAAAGGAGTGAATGATCTCTCTCTCGCTCTCTCTCCCTCTCTCTCTCTCTCACTCTCTCTCTCTCTCTCTCTCTCTCTCTCTCTCTCTCTCTCTCTCTCTCTCCTTTTCTCTCAGAGCCGGATGTCCGGGATTGAACACAAATAAAGAGGGAATAGCTGCAGGATGAAAACATGGCTGCGCCCCTTATGGCACCCCCAGGTCCGGACAGCTTCAAGAAGTTCAGCCCTGATTCGCTCGCTAACATCGAGAAGCGCATATACGAGGAGAAGAACAAGAAGCCCAAGCCCGGGACAAGTTCGGGCAGCAGTCACCGTGAGGACGATGATGACAACAAGCCCAAGCCCAACAGTGACTTGGAGGCAGGGAAGAGCTTGCCCTTCATCTATGGGGACCCCCCTAAGGGGATGATAGCTGTACCCCTGGAGGACTTGGATCCTTACTATTTGAATGAGAAAGTGAGTGGTCAAGCCACACAACCCAATTACACTACACAAGCTAACTTTCTCTACATAAGCTGTTCCAAATACAGCAGTGTCCCCTTCTAAGAGCGTCCCCCGTCCAGCAAGACTGGCATGTACAGTCCCCTGCAGTGAGGAGGTGGAGGGGGGCGGAGGGTAGAGGGGTAGGGTGGCTTAGTGGTTTGAGAGTCTGCTCAAGTAATGCATTGTGTTGTTATACTCAACTCTTTATAACTACATCCTATACATGATATTGTAGGTTGTGTGGCATGCAAGTGCTTTATGCTTTGCTTATGACTGTGTTATATACTCCTGGTGTGTGACCCCCTTTTTCAAGCTCATACCGAACTTATAGCCCAGCTATGAGCAAACTGTGTACAGGTACACCATTCTTAAAGTCATACCTGAGAAAAAAAAAGCTGAAAGAAAGAAACTCAGTCCCATCAGACAAAATGGAGGTGTGTGTTACATGTTGTAGCCCGCTGTGGAGGTAGGGTCAACAGCAAAGACGACCTTGAGGTGTGATACTGTTCTTTAATACTTTTGACCACTGGGAAAGGGGATTAGAGCAAATCAGTGCTTATGAGGGCTCATGTAGAGTTCATGGCTGTGTTATGAATGCTCCGGTGTGTTCATGCCGGAGGGTGAACGATGCACTGGGCTCTTCTGTAACCCTGCAGGGGAGCTCTGGGGGCCTGCAGGCCTCTGTGGTAATGCTTAGGTGCTCTTCTATAGTGTTGACCACTGTTGATTGATGCGCTGTGTTGATGCACTTACTGTAAATGTGCCGTCGGATGCTGGCAGGAGAGATGGAGAACAGACTTCTCTGAATATGTGCTATCAGTGCTCTTGCTAATTGAATTTTCTAGTGAGGAAAATCGGTCTTGAATCATGAGGTGATCTGTCCAAGCAGACGAGCTGTGTGTGTGTGTGTGTGTGTGGGACTCTGTGTGTGTCTGTGTCGGTGCGTGCGTTGATGTGTATGTGAATGAGTGTATGTCTGCATGAAGTGTGTGTGTGTCTGTATCCCGTGTGCCGGTATGTGTTTATCCTTGCCTCTCCGCAGTATGTAGGAGTAGTAAGTTAGGGGCTGTTTTGGTCCCCTATCCTCTTGTTTATTTCTTTGCATGACTTCCCCATTAGTTTCCTGCTAAATGTGTCAAACGTCTGGTATTTAGCACCTGGCGAAATGGCCAGGAGTGTAGCGTAGTATTTGTGTGTCATCTCCAACCGCGTTTAGGCTCCAGAGGAAGGATGGGTGGGGGACTTAGACTTAGACTAGCATTTTTCAAATGGCAAACCCATTAAAAGATTATGAACAAGTAACTCTAAGCAACTAAGCAAGTTTTGTTATGTGTCGTTCACCGTGTACTCTTATGTAGAGTTGGAGGGGGCTCCATCACCACATGCCTCATGTGTGTAAGAGCAGGCTAGTTCAGTGTAGTTAGTTTGACAGTTATTTATAACACAAGGACTGTTCCCTTGAGCTCGCGTGCGGCACATGCAGCTCCATTGCCAGAGAGGGGGATCGCGTCTCATGGAATTTTCTACAGTACCAGCTACAGTATGTGAATCTGAGAACTGATAGCATATGATAGCTTATGACACAGCGAGCTCCTAGTAAGAAATACAGCAACCATGCAGTATATTTACTCTTATCCAGTGATTTCATGCCAGTGACCACATGTAGGCCCCATTGGGAGGCATACAGAAAGACTTGCTTTCGTCAAATGGTTCTTTCCCTACCAGCACAGACAGACAGACAGACAGACATACCAGTTCAGTTTCCCTGCAGATGAGAGGGCCTGGCCCCAGTCCTGTCTCCCCCAAGTGAAACCCTAGCCTGGGTCTGTCCTTACAGTAAGCCTAGGGCAGGAGAGGAGAGCAGAGGGGAGGAGAGCAGAGCAGAGGAGAGCAGAGGAGAGGAGAGGAGAGGAGAGGAGAGGAGAGAGGGACAGAGGAGAGTAGAGGAGTACAGAGGAGAACAGAGCAGAGGAGAGGAGAGGAGAGGAGAGGAGAGGAGAGGAGAGGAGAGGAGAGGAGAGGAGAGAGGGACAGAGGAGAGCAGAGGAGAGCAGAGGAGAGCAGAGGAGAGGAGCCTGTGGCAGAAGCTTCATGGCTGTAGAGGTGAGCAGCAGCCAGTCTCCAGACAGCTGTGTTGGCCTGTGAAAGTATGTGAAGGCTGCAGGGCTGCAGGAGCCCACTCAGCAGGACTGGCCCCGGACAATACACCACCTCACTGCACAGGGCCCCTGGGGCTATCGAGCGTGTGTGTGTCTCTTGTGATCTATCGATCCACCACAGCCCCAGCACACTGATGGCCACAGGAAGGGGTTATGGACCTGTGTCCTTCCTTGCCTCCTCCTCCACCTCCTCCACCCTCTTCCCTATCCCATTGCCCTGGCCCATATCCTATGCTTGCTTCTCTCCTTCTCCTTTCTCTCTCCTCCCTCCCTCCCTCTTCTCCTCTCCTCCCTGCCCTTGAGTGGTGAGGTAGACTTGTTTGACTCCCCGCCTGTTTCCAGCATCTTCTGTCTCAGTGACCTGCCTCCCCGTATCCCCTCCCTGGCCCCTAGAGGTGTGTGTGTGTGTGTGTGTGTGTGTGTGTGTGTGTGTGTGTGTGTGTGTGTGTGTGTGTGCATGCATGTCCTAGGTGTGTGTGTGTTAATAAGTAAATGTGTGTGCATGCATGTCTGACACCTCTCCTTCACTCTGCCCTGCCGAGGTCTGCTACTTTCGTCACACACAGTCAGGACACGCTGTGTGTTACGTGTGTGTTACACGCTGTGTGTTACGTGTGTGTTACACGCTGTGTGTTACGCGTGTGCCCAGTGGACAGCAGGGACTAGGGAGCAGGGGGCCACTCACTAGCCTGCTGGGATTAGACGCACGCACGCACCCACCCACGCACGCACGCACGCACGCACGCACGCGCGCACACACACACACACACACACACACACACACACACACACACACACACACACACACACACACACATAGACACACACCCCTGGCCATTCAGAGCATATTACTGTTGTTTCCCCTCTCCACCCCCATCCACGCCTTCACCTTTTATGACACCTAGGGGAGGTCCCCCAGTCTCATGCATATTCATGTGCACCTTCAATGTCTC
>NC_139658.1:19475984-19498484 GCF_951799395.1 Argentina silus | reverse complement strand
TCAAACATGTGTGTTTGAAAGACCACCATTCCTCATTCATTCCATGCATGACAATGAGCCCCGTCCTCCGATTTGTACCTCCACCAGCCTCACCTGGTCTGCAACCATACTGTCACACAGCACTGGCCGTTTTAACACTGCCAGGATGCCAAGCTGGAGTCAAGAGCAGATTCCTCCCTCTCCACATCCATCCAGCTTACAGGCATGCTAAAGCCCCTTTACAATTGAATTATGAATCTTTATGTAAATTAATTTCAGTACGCCATAGTGGGTGACCTACATTGAAACACAGGGCCAGTATATAAGTATGAAACCAGTGTATCACGTGTGTGTAGACGCATGTGCGCGCGTGCGTGTGTGTGCGTGCACGTGCGTGCCCGTGTGCGTTTGTGTGTATTTTGAAGTGAACAATCTGCAGATCGCATCAAAATAGATTTAGTCCAATGAAACCTTTTCCTTTTTGAAATGAGTCTTTCATCCCTCAGGAATTCCATTCAATGTGAGGATAGTCATTGCATGAATTACTTTATTCTTCAATGATATGATCATTCAGAGTCCTACAACTGCTCCATTCCTGCTCTACCAGATGCATGGACATGGCTACGTGTCAGATCTTGTTTCTCCGTGGTCTTAAATCAAAGTATCCTTCACTCCAAAGAGGAGAGAGGGCAGGAGAGATTCAGACTGTAGGCAGAACAAAAAGGAAAACATGGCCGTGTGTTAATACACCACTGAGATATACACCAATGACGACAGGCCATTCACATCCCTCCTCTGTGAGGGCAACATGTAACTTCTTCTGAAAGACAGATTTCAGGCCTTGTAGCCCTACGTGATCTCAGCTCTCATTTCCTCCACTTCCTTGTTAGGGCTGAGTTGGTGTTCATTTGTTGTGTAACATGTAAAACAGTTGATGTTTTAGGAAACATGACGGTCAAAAAGGAAGAAGAGAGTGTAGGAGGAGGTTCAGGAGGGAGGGAGGGAGGGAGAGTGAGGAGTCCTCTAATGCAGAGAATACATTTTGTCTTTCCCCAGACTGCAGTCGTTATTTTTAATCGAATTAGATTTCAGGACACCTCTTGTCTCAGGACACCTTCTTGTCGCCTACCCATTTCTTTCTAGTGTTCCCCTTGATGTGTTCCACTCATGGGCAGTGTGTGTTGTCTGCACGGTGTGTTGGCGTAATGGCGTCTCTTGGTTTCGATAGAGGTATGTCCTTGCGGTATGTGTGCTGTGCACCTGAATTCATACATGTGGAGTCCATATCCCCCTTGGTTCCTATACCTGTGTTTAGTTGAGTTAGTAGAATGTTCCAGAATGTATAAGGCTTGCTGATGATTGGTTAGGTTATGTGTTCTGATTTTTGAGTACACGTTGAGTCTTTTATGCATTGAGCTCATGTTATTTTGTTGACATTATTCATGTGAATTGGCTGTACAGTACCTGTGGATGTAGGGCTGCTTAAACGTTCTGCTTCAATGTGTTGGCAGTATCTTGGCCTACATATTCTCTACTCGCCACATACAGTTGTCGTAGTGGCACAGGAAGGTGCGTGTGTTACCTGGCTCTCTTAGTTGACGTAGATATGTTAATATAGACACTTTTGATTTCACACACACACACACACACACACACACACACACACACACACACACACACACACACACACATACGGTATAACCCCACAGCCCAGCCCCACTTGGCCCAGTGCTGTTTATGGGTGGGGAGTCGTTGTTGAGAGGCTGGAGTCAGCAGATATGGCCCTGATCGATGGCAGCGTTTGCAGTTCTCTTCCAGTAAGAGCTTTAAGCAGGGGAGGAAGAGGGCCATTTGGCTACAGACAAAGGGGGGAGCTTCTCCCGTGCCTGTCTCCTCCTGCATTCCAGAGGCAGCCTGCAGAGGTTACTGTAGAGGTGAAACCTAGCCAGGGAGGAACTCTCTCAGACAAGGATCTGGTAGATACATACAGTGAGGGGTCTCAAGGAGAGGCCAGGATATAAGTACCTGTGAACTGACACAGCAGGAGTGATGACACCATAGTAAAACAGAGGCCTCTGCATGTACTAGGCCTCTAGAGGTGGACATTGTCCATGGTTGATTTACGGTCATACTGTAACTCTCTGCCTTATTTCTGATATGAGAGGAGGTTGTGGTTGTCTTTGCTGTTCACCCTGTGCTTTAGCAGTGTGTGTGTGTGTGTGTGTGTGTGTGTGTGTGTGTGTGTGTGTGTGTCTGTGTGTGTGTGTGTGTGTGTGTGTGTGTGTGCATACAGTTCAAGGTCATTATAGCCCAGGAAATCCCCTGGTGGTAACTTATTTCAATTATATAAACGTTACCTACCTGGTTATTTCTTTTTTAAATCATCCTGTTTCTTACTTCTTAGGAAATGTTTTAGGCTATATAAGTCACTCATGACTCTACAATGTTGAAATGTGTAATCGCACTTTGACTGCAATCTGAAACATCACGGTCCATAAAATGGGTGGAGCCACCCTGTGTGCCCTATGACTCAAATATGAGGTCAGGAATCAGATCATCCAATGAACAGACTCCCAGTCATCACTTCCTGATCTCTTATGATAGTATGGAACCAACATTTACGACTTGTATGTGTCATACTATGTATTCTCTCTCTCTCTCTCTCTCTCCACAGACGTTTATAGTCCTAAATGGCGGAAAAACCATCTTTCGCTTCAGTGCCACGCCCTCCTTGTACATCATAAGCCCTTTTAATCTATTTAGGCGTATAGCTATTAAGATTTTGATCCATTCATATCCTTTTCAAGTGGTGCATTACCTTGGGTCAAGGTTGTGATTCAGTTGTTGTACGTGATGTAAATGAATGCTCACTGTGTCCCATTATTCTGAAACGAGTTCATTTCCTTGTTTCCTTCCCTTGTCTCCTTTCCTCCATGACTACTGATGGGTGAAAGGGCTGGATGTGTTTCTATTGCTATGCTACTATTAGCACACAACTCAGTGTCCACCATCTTTGTTCTGCCTGTATATTGTGTAGACAACATTATGCTAAAGCCTTCATAAGACAGTTGTATATTGAATTAAATGATATTAAGAGTAGTGATGTATTGCTATGTTGTTGGGGCGGGGGGGGGTGTGGCATACATGGATGGTCAGACTTCCCCAAACTTTCCTTAACTTAATATCCTCTCACATTATTCAGCATGATCATCATGTGTACAATTTTGACCAACTGTATCTTCATGACCTTTAGTGATCCTCCAGAATGGTCCAAACAAGTAGAGTAAGTACACCTTTATCCAAACAAGCACACCTTTATGTCCACATATGTATAAACAACTATGCATTTGTTGTATCACCCTTTCACTGCCTCCTCCCACAATGTGTTCTAGGTACACCTTCACGGGTATCTACACCTTCGAATCGCTCACAAAGATTGTCGCCCGAGGTTTCGCTATAGATGGGTTCACTTTTCTAAGGGATCCATGGAACTGGCTGGACTTCATGGTGATCTCTATGGCGTAAGTTCTCACCTGCTACAGTCTCCTCTCTCCCACCTCTATCTGCACCAGGGTGAAAAGACAAGGTTTGGGACAGGAAATGTACATGTAAAATCCAAGAGGAACCTGGATTCAGACCTTTTTAGATCAATTTCAAACACTCAATATTTCAGAATTCGTTTTGATCTGTGCCAACACCTGTGCCTGATCAACCAACTTCAAACTTGACTATATTCAATTGACACAATGATTAAAATACTGTTTGCCTAACTACTGCACATTAAGTCTTTTTTTCTGATTGTGCACGAATCCCATTTATTGTCTATTGCCCTGTATTTGCTGGGCATAGAAAATAAAAGAAAAAGCTATACAAAATTGGTAAAAAAAAGAAGAAAAAAAAAGGTTAGGGTTAGTATTTGTTTTACTATCATCTTTCCTTTTTATGCCCCCTACATCTTTATACAATGAATCCCTGTAAGTCTTTCTTACATGAGACTTTCCTGTACGCTAACCTCAGGGTATTTTGTTAGTTTGAGTTTCTTTAGGGGTCATATACACGGGGCTAGAGGGTTTTGTCATACAATAAATGTATTGCATGTCTTTCTTTCTTTCTTTCTTTCTTTCTTTCTTTCTCTATCTGTCTCTCTAATTGGAACAACTTCTGAGTAATTGTTATTTGATCCACCCTGCAGGTATATAACAGAGTTTGTAAACCTAGGCAATGTCTCAGCTCTGCGTACGTTCAGGGTTCTGAGGGCTTTGAAAACAATTTCTGTTATTCCAGGTAAGACTGTGCAGGTGTATGTGTTTGCGGGCGGGCGAATCGCGGGGTTGGTGTTAGGTGTGGTTTTGTTTCTGTTTCCTTTCGTTTCCTCTTCCTCCTTCATCCTCTTCCTCCTGGATGGACAGGCGTTCTCTCTCTCTCACCGTGGTGTCCCCTCCTGGTCTTCGCTGGTGGTGGTTATGGTGGTGGTGTCATGCTCTTGCGCGTACGTGTGTGTGTGTGTGTGTGTGTGTGTGTATGTGTGTTACCGTGTGTGTTTTGTGTCATGGTGTTCTTGTTCTGTGTGTGATCCTACCTTGTTACAGATATATAACAGAGTTTGTGGACCTTGGAAATGTCTCGGCGTTGAGAACGTTCAGGGTTCTCCGAGCATTGAAAACTATTTCTGTCATTCCAGGTGAGACTCCCATTTAAACACTAAGGCTGAGCTTATTTTGTTTACCAACTATCATCTTTTATATTACTTTGGACTCTTAAAGAGGATGCCTCAGAATATATACCTTTTTCTTTTATATTACTTTTCCAAACAATCAAAAATGGTAGCAATACATTTTTGATAGGCTTAGCAGTCTACTGGCAGTCTTGTGGGGTTAAGTGGAGGAGATGACCTCTGTATGACCTGGAAGTAGACCATAACCCATATTGAGGGGGTTAAACAGATTAACCCTAACCTGGGAGTAGACCCTAGCCCATATGTATTTGGGTGAGACAGATTAACCCTAACCTGGAAGTAGACCCTAGCCCATATGTATTTGGGTGAGACAGATTAACCCTAACCTGGAAGTAGACCACAGCCCATATTGAGTTTATTTTGTATCTCTATAATAGGTCATTCAAAGTGACATCACATGTGTATTGAGAGCAGCAGATAGTATGTATGGGGGAAGCGTTCATTAAATCTGTTTATAAAAATCAGCCTTCACTTACACCACTGATTATTATCATGAGATATTGGTATAGTCCGAAAAACATTTGTTTTGACTGCATTACATATTCAAGGTGATTGACGTAGGTCTCACAACACTAAAATAGCAGATGTACTTTAGACCATCAGAAATCCTAGTAACCCTTTATCTTACAGCCTTGTAATACTCAAGTTCTTACTTAAAAAGTACTGGGTAAAACTGCTATCACTTGATAATTGCATATTGATGACACTGTCTCAAGCACCTCAATTTTCCATTTAGTACCAGGTAGTTACCAATTGTGCAGAATTTATTGAGACAAGTACCTCAAAGTACCATTTTACGCAATGTACCCTAATGTACTACATAATCATCACATGAAACAGTCCTGTAAAATAAAGGGTTATCGAATGATCTCTAATGAAAGCTGAGATTTGCATTCCAATTTAGAGTTATTAGTCACCAAGTGAAATAAATGAATACAGGTTAGTTAGATAAGACTAAGTTCAATGTTTAATCAGTTTGGGTTCATATTTCTACCTTAGCTTCTCATTATATAAAAACACAATGCCAGAGCAGAAAGCACAACATGCTATTCTGTATGATCGTGTCCTCTGAGTGAAATAGGAGAATTCTGAAGACCATTTAATTCCTTAAGACTGCCAAGCCTAGTTTGAAACACATTTTACGCTGCATGAAGCTTTTCAAGACACCTGCTTTTTTCTTACAACTTTGGCTTTTAAGGAGCTTCTTTACTTTGAATTTTATTCAGTCATGATTATTACAGGGTCCTTTGAATTTGAGCTACTGATTTTTGGGAAGATCCTCTGAAAGGTACACACACAAAATAGAAGTGAATGAAAAGAAATGAATTAAATTGTATGCAAATATACCTTTGATCCAAGAGAAGGGATTTTCACTGGGAAATCGGTGGGGATATTTGCACCATTGGTAGTGTTTGTAAATCAGTTAATTTCAAAACATACAAACAGAAACGCACACCCACACCCACACGCAGACGCACACGCACACGCACACGCACACGCACACACACACACACACACACACACACACACACACACACACACACACACACACACACACACACACACACACACACACACACACACACACACACACACACACACAATGCTCAATGAGCCAAATACTCCAAAGGTGCAAAACTATCATTGAACAAGGTTCTGGAGCAGCAAGGTCTACTACGCTATGATTTGTTTTGGATTTGTGCACATACAGTACTGTAAACTCAGCCTCCAGAGTAGGCCTGTGATCTAAAATGGAGGTCAGCTAAGCTGTACTCTGTGCATACCCAGCCTAGAGGGCTCACCCAGTGGGGGATCACAGCACCTGTGGGAGAAGGGGGTGCCTAGGATGGGAACCATTCTCCAGTTAAAGCTAAGTCACCATCACGCTTGTGACACAGGTGATGTTGACGTGGAGTCAATTCCTTCAGCCTTGGCGTTTAAATGACCTGCATGCGTCCTCTCATACCCCCTCCCCTAACCCCCTTCCTCGCCTGTCCTCTCTCTCTCTCTCTCTCTCTCTCTCTCTCTCTCTCTCTCTCTCTCTCTCTCTCTCTCTCTCTCTCACTTCCTGTTACTCTGACTGAGCCTCGTCTTGCGCTCTGTTTGTGGTGCTGCTCTGTTTTGTTGATTTGGTGGATGTTTTCTTTAATCTGCATATCTGTTATCTGAGAGTGGTCCAACGGTTTCCTAGGAAGGTCGACACTGACTGCCTGTGGAACTGAAACCAAAACAGAAAAGCACAGAATAGTCAGAAGTTGTTGCCCCTCGACTCAAACCGATTTTAGAACAACTGGCCCCCCCTCAGCCCATCTGTAGTGAAGAAAGTCAGTTTGTGTTTCAACTTCCACTTTCAAATTATGTTTAAAGACATTTTGGCATGCCTTTGGGTTGGGGAATGTGGTGAGGGAAATTACTGTAGGTTTGATAAGGTTCAGTATTTGATAACAAAGCAGTGTGTCAATCTCAAGGAAATGTCACGTGGGGCCACTCTCAAAGGTGTTGTGTTGTGTGCTCTGTTTAAACGGACAGAGTATAAAATCTCTGTGTGATTATGTATGTTATGATGCCTTTATAATATCTGTGCACTCTTGTTGAAGGTAATTATCAAGGAAGTTATTTTCCTTTATTAGTTGAAAATGACTTAACATGATATGGAACACAAGCACAATGTAGGTTGGAGGTAGACAGAAAATGTCTGCTGTAATCAAATCACATTATATAATTTATAATTAGAGAAATTTAGAATGTCTCTACCAAACCTCTTAAGTCAGATATCAGTCAATAGGATATCAGTGCAACAGTACATTTTAACAATAGTTTGTATAAATACACTTTGATGAGACCGTAAGAATTCAGAACGAGGACTCAATATTGTGAACTGTGAATATACCTCTTTACTGTCAATCATTTCATGTCTGAGTTTGTGCATTCGAGCGATGCCCAATACCCTTTTTGTATGTGTGTGTTTCTGTCTTATGTATGTATGTATGTATGTATGCCTGTTTCCGTCTGTGCACTGCTTGTGTGTGTGTGTGTGTGTGTGTGTGTGTGTGTGTGTGTGTGTGTGTGTGTGTGTGTGTGTGTGTGTGTGTGTGGTGCGTTCCTCTCCCCAGGTCTGAAGACCATTGTGGGTGCTCTGATCCAGTCAGTGAAGAAGCTGTCGGACGTGATGATCCTGACTGTCTTCTGTCTCAGCGTCTTCGCTCTGATTGGCCTACAGCTCTTCATGGGCAACCTACGACAGAAGTGTGTCGTCTGGCCAATTTCCAACTCCACCGAGACCTACCTGTCCAATGGCAGCAAGGGCTTTGACTGGAACGAGTACATCATGAACGACAGTGAGTCTGCCACATCGCAAGAGTAGACAAAGACACACTCACATGGTTACACTGTGGCTAGGAGTTGGACCTGATCACATGACCTGACCAGGAAGAAAGACCAGGAACAAAGAGCCATACACAGGACTAGAACAAAACACATCTGTGTGTTCATGTCTACATTAGGTGAAGACACACTGAAATCATGCCATGGGTCTTAACAGCACAGTGTTCGCACGAGTGAAATTCAACTTTTTTCTCTTTTTCAGCCCATTTCTACTTCTACCCTGGTCAGATAGATGCTCTACTGTGTGGGAACAGCTCTGACTCAGGGTAAGTCTACTGTCCTGACACCAATGGAACTAGGTAACAACCAACACTCACACAAACTGAAGCTCTCACCCACTTTGAGCACAGACAACATTGCACAGGCGATGGTCTGATGAAAGGAGAGTGATTATGCACATCCAAACCAGGGGAGGCTGGTGGATGTAGAAACAGGAGGACAAGCTCATTGTAATGCATGGAACGGAATGAGAAATGGTATAAACCATGTGATCCAAACATAGGGTGGAATCCAAACTCGAGATTACATAAATCTTGCATTGATGTCAATGGGACATTTGCATAATGGTTGTCTGTCTGTCTGTCTGTCTGTCTATCTGTCTGTCTGTCTGTCTGTCTGTCTGTCTGTCCATGGCAGGCGGTGCCCGGAGGGCTACATGTGTATGAAGGCGGGGAGGAACCCTAACTACGGCTACACCAGCTTCGACAGCTTCGGCTGGGCCTTCCTCACCCTGTTCCGCCTCATGACCCAGGACTTCTGGGAGAATCTCTACATGCTGGTAAAGGGCCCCGCCAGTTTGCCAGTCGGTCATTCCGTCTGTCTGTCTGTCTGTCTGTCTGTCTGTCTGTCTGTCTGTCTGTCTGTGTCGGGTTTTTTTTACTCAGGTCTTGAATGTAGATAAGTTGAATGAATATTTTAGCCTGGCAAAATTCTCTCATAGACGGTTCTATAAAAAGGGCTATTTTTTAGGTTTTGGTCTCTACTTTGCACATTCTCTGAGTCTCACTGAAATACTTAACACTTAATCAATGCTAGCAGCTATGAGTTGAGAGTAGTCAGATACGGCCAATGTATTCAAACTTTGTCCTGCTGGGTTACATTCATGTCCCTCTGTAAATTCAGCAATACTGACTTTTAAGGGCATGTTGAAGAGTAATCAAGAGGGCTGATCATAGTAAAAACAAGAACGAATCAGCAAAAACAACCTCTCAGCGTTTTTTCCTGTTCGTTTGTTTGCCCTCTGATTTTAACTGGCAGATTGGTCAAAAATAGATGGCGGACTGGTCAAGAAGTCAGGTCTGTTGAAGAGGTGCCACATGGATTCAATATCACGGTTTAATCAGATTTCTGGTCCCGTCCTAATCTATGTCCCATGGTGTAGCTGCACCTACTGATGACAGACGGTGTTATTGTAACTTTGACGAGTTCAAGTGAAAAGGTATACAGTGGGAGAGAAAGAGAGAAACATAGACAGAAAGAGAGACAGAGAGGCTGCATTGGACATACACACACACACACTCACACACACACACACACACACACACACACACACACACACACACACACATACACACACACACACACACACACACACACACACACACACACACACACATACACACACACACACACACACGCACACACACACACACACACACACATACACATACACATACACACACATACACATACACATACACATACACACACACTCACACACACACACACACACATACACACACGCACACGCACACACACACACACACACACACACACACACTCACACACACATACACATACACATACACATACACACACATGCACACACACACACAAATAAGTATATATTTGCTTTTGCCCCCACTCTAATCATTAACTCTAGTAATGTGAGCTGGTGTGTGACAGTATGATAAGACTTCTCTCTGCTCCTGCAGACCTGCAGCACCACATCCATAATATATTCACCCGTCTTGGCAAATTACTCAGTCGGCGTGGTGTGTGTGTGTGTGTGTGTGTGTGTGTGTGTGTGTGTGTGTGTGTGTGTGTGTGTGTGTGAGTGTGTGTGTGTGTGTGTGTGTGTTCTCCCGGTTTAAATGGGAGACCCAGCACCCTCGCGACTCCCATCACGCCCAGAGCCAATCCTAGAGAAATGTAAAAGGACTGCCAACACTCTGCCCTGACAGAGTAACACACAACACATCAACAGCTCTGGAGGAACATGAGAGAATAGAGCCATTAGAGTCTAATACTGCAACTCTACAATAGTGGAAAATAATTAGTTCGATTTTTAGAGATCATTAGCATTTCGTGCTAAAATCATAAGCAGCTCTTTTTTTATTTTTTTTATGATTTTTATGAACACCAATTTCCATGATGTTCGTTATTGCATCATAACCACGACTGTTTCTCACTCTCCTTTGATTGGTCTCTGTCTCTCTATATATACAGTACCAGTCAAAAGTTTGGACACACCTTCCCAAGAGTGTGCAAAGCTGTCATCAAAGCAAAGGCTGGCTACTTTGAAGAATCTAAAATATAAAACATATTCTGGCTTGTTTAACACTTTTTTGTTTACTACATAATTCCATATGTGTTCCTTCATAGTTTTGATGTCTTCAATATGAATCTACAATGTAGAAAATAATAAAAAATCATTGAATGAGAAGGTGTGTCCAAACTTTTGACTGGTACTGTATATCGCTATACTTTCCCCTTTCTGTCCCTCTCTCCATCTTTTCCAGACGCTGAGGGCCGCAGGGAAGACCTACATGATCTTCTTTGTGCTGGTGATCTTCGTGGGCTCGTTCTACCTGGTGAACCTGATCCTGGCTGTGGTGGCCATGGCCTATGAGGAGCAGAACCAGGCCACCATGGAGGAGGCTGAGCAGAAGGAGGCAGAGTTTAAGGCCATGCTGGAGCAGCTGAAGAAACAGCAGGAAGATGCTCAGGTCAGCCACAGGCACAATGACTGCACACATACGCACACACACACACATGCGCATGCACGCGCACGCACGCACGCACACACACACACACACACACACACACACACACACACACACACACACACACACACACACACACACACACACACACATGCATCCTGGTGTTCGGCGTGTCTTACACCCTCCATTTTCTCTCTTCTCTTACCTGTCATAACTTCTCCTACCTCTCACTCTACCCCCTGCCCCCCCCCTCCCCCATCAGGCTGCTGCCATGGTGACCTCGGCGGGCACGGTGTCGGAGGACGCAGTGGAGGACGACGGCGGGGGTCACCTGTCCCGCAGCTCCTCCGAGGTCTCCAAGCTCAGCTCCAAGAGCGCCAAGGAGCGGCGCAACCGCAAGAAGAAATGGCGGCAGAAGGAGCAGGAGAAGGAGAAGGGCGACACCGAGAAGGTTGTCAAGTCCGAGTCCGACGACGGCAGCAAGAGAAGCACCTTCCGTTTCCCGGGCAACCGGCTGGGGAGAAAGACGTCGAACATGAACCAGGTACAGGCTAGTGTTTCATCTCGTGCAATACTCACTGAAGTACAGTAATGTGATATTCAGGGGGGTGGGGGGGATATGATTAACGGCAAATAAATGATAGAGGAAATCGTTTTTTAGTGGGGCAGATGGTTTTCATTCGCCAGATATGAATTCACCATTAAACATTTATTATTACACTGGTATTATCAGTTTACTAGTGGCATCGTCTTACAATGACGTTAAACAAACGTTAGGTTCCATGTCTGTGTGTAACAAAGGGGTTGGTTGTGACATAAAGAGAACACACACTTCTCCTTCTCTCCCTCTCTCCCTCTCTCCCTCCTCCTCCCTTGCTTCTGCCGTACTGTGGCATCAGTGATGTCTCTCTGACACATCCCTGTGTTAAACACCAGGAGAGGCGGTTTTTTTAGCCATGTCTGTACGTTATACACACACGTCCCATAGTCTGTGGGAAGGAAGGAGGCAGAGGGAGAGTCATGCTTCCACAGGCCTGCTCTCTATTATTGATGAAGGCTTTTCATGAATCTTTCACCGGCCTGCTGAAAGCAGTAATATAGCTGTATGTTGTCACTGTCCTTGCTATCCACACCTTTGCCCCTGGAGAAAAACAACCCTCACCCCCAGAGAGGGCACATGGCATCATAAATGTGTGTTATTCTGTAGATTGTTGGCTACTACTCTAAAATATTCTCCCATGTCTAAAATGAGCAATTTCTCTCTTTCTCGATAGTCACTCAACTTCTTTCTCAACCTTTCATCTTCCCCCATTTGTCCTCTTCATCTTACTCTCATGTTCCCACTCTACAACCCCTCTCTTCTCGCTTCCATCCCCCTCTCCCTACATTCCCCCCCCTCCCTGTTCCCCCCTCTCTGTTCCCCCCTTCCCCTTTCTACACTACACTCTCATGTCTTCGCTCTGTCAACCACCTTACCCCTTCTATCCTTTCTCCCTCCTCTTCTCCCCCCTCCCTCTCTCTCCCCTATCCCTCCCACTCTCCCCCTCCCCCCACCTCCCTCCCTCTCTCTCTCCCTCCTCCCCCTCACCTCCCTCCCTCTCCCCCCCACCTCCCTCTCTCCCTCCCTCCTCCCTCCCTCTCTCTCTCCCTCCCACCCCCCCTCCCTCTCCCCCCACCTCCCTCTCTCCCATCCCTCCCTCTCTCTCTCTCCCCCCTCTCCCTCAGTCTCTCCTCAGTATCCCGGGCTCACCCTACATGTCACGCCACAACAGCCGCAGCAGCATCTTCAGCTTCAAGGGCCGCTCCAAGGACGTGGGCTCGGAGAACGAGTTTGCCGACGACGAGCACAGCACGGTGGAGGAGAGCGAGGACCGCCGCGGTTCCCTGTTCATCCCCTACCGCCGCAACAGCTACAGCGGCTTCAGCCAGGGCTCATCGCGCCTCAACCCCCTGGCGCCCCACTCTGGAGGGAAGAGGAACAGCACGGTGGACTGCAACGGCGTGGTGTCGCTCAGCGGGCCCGGGCCCGGCGGACGCCTACTGCCTGAGGTGAAAATAGATAAGGCAGCCACTGACGACAGTGTAAGGATGTCCATGAGACACTCATACAGACTAGGCATGATGGTGGTGGCCCCCCGGTCTCTCCAGCTTCTCCTCGCGTCCTTTCCTTTTGGTCTTGTTTCCTCTCTCCCCCCCGATCTTTCCCTCCCTGGTCTCTGAATTTCTGGGTTCCTTTGTCGGTAATCGTGTTTTTTTTCTTCTTCTTTTGAGTCCTGGTCAGCCATCACAGCCTCACACTTCCACTACAATCTCTATTCTCTTCTCCCCCCCGCCCCCTTTGTCTCAGCTGCTTTGAGTGGCATCCTCCTCCACCAATGAAACTCACTCACTCACTCACTCACTCACTCACTCACTCACTCACTCACTCACTCAACTGCAGTCAGCCTTTTTTCAGCTGCGTACACTGTCCCATACCTTCCTACTACCCATTACAGCCAACATAGTCCTTCTGACCTGGCCCCCTTACTAGTAACCCAAGCCTCCTGTATACTAGCTAGCACACAGTCAATATCCCCTACAGTAGCACCTCTCTACTAAACTACCTACTGTTCCCTCTCCTAAAGTCACATTCCCAACATACAGACAACCTCAAAGGACCTCTTATTACCCACAATACAATATTTTCATTCCTCACACTCATTGTCTCTCCTTTTTTAAGGGACTTGCAAGTTCAGGACCAGTCTATTCTTTCTCTTTTTCCCCAACTCACTCTTGTTTGTCTTTCCCAAAGCTACTGGGAGGTGCAAGAAACAAACCTTAACCTTAACCAATAACAGCATTCCTCCTCATCCTAGCTAGCATGATAGTTTGACATCCCCCTTTACTCTCAACGATCCAAGCTTTACCTCTTTTTACCTCTGTCCAAACGTAGCATGGTACAGTGGCGAATGATGTCTTGAACTGTTTTCCTCTTTTCCTACTTGATATATGCATGCATATGCATGCAGGGTCGGAGGTCGGAGGTGGGAGGTTATTGGGTGGGGGATAAGTGACTGGGCAGAGGTTGTAAAGGATGGGGTCTTAAATGTACTTTTTGGATTTTGTTGTGTTATATGGGACGAGCTTATAGAACATCCTGTAATATAACAAGTGGGTATGGGCAGTTTTAGAGTGTGAGGAGTTTGGGTTTATGTGGATGGGTTGCTGTAAGCATGTTTTAACTCTCTTTCACTAAGCCCTTGCAGAACTTTAGCAAAGTCAGGGGCTAGGTTGGGACTGTGTAGAGAAGTGCAGTGTGTGTATGTGTGTGTATGTGTGTGTGTGTGTGTGTGTGTGTGTGTGTGTGTGTGTGTGTGTGTGTGTGTGTGTGTGTGTGTGTGTGTTTGAGTGTCCAGACTCTGACAGGGGGTTGTGTCTCTCCCTGAGTGTAGACCACGGAGGTGGAGGTGAAGAAGAAACACTCTGGCTCTCTGATGGTGTCTGTGGACCAGCTCAACTCCTCCTTCAACAGGAAGGACCGGGCCAACAGCGTGATGAGCGTGGTCACCAACACCCAGCTAGAGGGTACGGCTGCCTCTCCACCTTTCACCTTTACCCTTTAACCTCCCAAGCTCTTCACTTTCTGTCCTGTCAGCCTGTAATACACCCACTAGAGTTGACAGAGCCTTGTTTGCTTTGGCTCTTTTGTGACTCTGGGTTCCCCTTACTCTTTCTCTTTCTCTTTCCCTCTCCCTCCCTCCCTGTCTCCCTCCCTCCCTCCCTCCCTCCCGTCTCTCTTCCCTCTCTCCCTATCTCTTTTTCCCTCCGCAGAGTTGGAGGAGTCCCAGAGAAAGTGTCCACCCTTCTGGTATAAGTTCGCCAACCTATTCCTGATCTGGGAGTGCTGTCCCATATGGCTGAAGATCAAGCACGTGGTCAACATCATCGTCATGGACCCCTTCGTAGACCTGGCCATCACCATCTGTATCGTTCTCAACACCCTCTTCATGGCCATGGAGCACTACCCCATGACCCCTCACTTCGAGGCAGTTCTGTCAGTGGGGAATCTGGTGAGGAAGAGTCAAGTGCACGATGTAGTGTTCTATATCCCACACAGGAGTCTGTCAACATGGAATTCGTTTTTATTTCTCTCTCTCTCTCTCTCTTTCTCTCTCTCTCTCTCTCTCTTTCTCTCTCTCTTTCTCACTCAATGTCCATCCTGTGGTGATGGAGCCATGGCACGGGTCCCTCAGAGCACTTCTCTGCTGGTTCAGCTCAGGCCCTTACACGCACACGCACACGCACTCACGCACACGCACTCACACGCACGCACACGCACTCACACGCACGCACACACATGCACTCACACGCACGCACACGCACGCATATGCACTCACACGCACGCACATGCACTCACACGCACGCACGCACACACAGACACACACACACACAGACACACACACACACACACACACACACACACACACACTGTCCTTTGATGGGTATCTCATTAAAGATTCAGCTCCATTTTAAAGCACAGCCTGCTCCCCTTGCTCTCGCCACCCCCAGTCCTCTCTCTCTCTCTCTCTCTCCCCCCCTCTCCTCCTCCCTCCCTCTCTCTCTCCCCCTCTCCTCCTCCCTCCCTCTCTCTCCCCCTCTCCTCCTCCCTCCCTCTCTCCCCCCCTCTCCTCCTCCCTCCCTCTCTCTCCCCCCTCTCCTCCTCCCTCCCTCTCTTTCCTCCTTCCCCATTTCCCTTTTACCTCTCTTGCTCATGCCCCCCCTCCCCCTTTTCCCACCCCACCCTTTCTCCTCCTATCTTTCTTTCTCTCTCTTTCTCTTTCACCTCTCTCTCCTCCTCCTCTTCTCCTGATTCAGTAGTCACTGACATGGCTTAGTGGGTCTAGGGGTGGTGAGGTGAGGTGGGGGCTTCCATTAAAGTTTGATGTAACCTGATTGATTAGTCCCTACTAAGTGGGCCACACAGGATGGTATTGCTTGGCATGTGAGTGTAAGCAGAGTTTAGAGGGTATCTGTGCTATCCCTTCCGTCTCAGATTTCACAGTATCATCTCTACCTTCGTGTCCAATGCAAGTTATGAGGTCAGACATATTGGCATGGTGTCAGGGTGAGACAGGAAATGAGGTCACAGAGATTGGCTTTTGTTGGGGGGGAGTGATACAGGAAATGAGGTCGGAGGAATTGGCTTGGCGTCAGGGGTGGTGCAGGATGAATCACTGAGTGCTCTCTGCAGTGATGATTGGGCACATGATGGGCAGGAAGTTTGGGTATGGGCCCACCGCCGAACTGTACTTTAGCATGCAACCTTTATGCTTTACTGGAATACTACGCCTCTGCACTATGACCTTGCCGTGTCAGGACATCCTTCACTTACTGTACACTGAGAGCCCAATCCATTTTTAATCAGCACTACATCAAATCACTGTAGTCTGAGCCATACAGCACAGTGATGTAGTAAAATGCAATGTAAGCAAGCTCTGTTTTTTTTTTATTCGGCTCTCAAATTGTGCTCTGCCATTTTCTGTATCCAGGCAGTATGCAGACAATTTAACAATCTTAAACCATAGTTAATACACGGTTAGAAACCCCATGATCTGCCTAAAGTGCAGCTGGTGTTGAACTCAAGTGTGTCTCTCAAGTATGACATGGAAACAGACAGTTTCTGGTTCATACTGTGCCAGCATTTAGTCTGAGCCATACAACACAGTCATTATGTAAAAAGTCTACAGTGCTTGAAAGAGAAATTATTGTCCACACATATCCTACACAAGCTTCTGGACTCCAAGTCAGACCACAAAATTCCACTGTGAACTTGTCTCTCTGCATCCGCAGGTCTTCACTGGGATATTTGCTGGTGAGATGTTTGCCAAGCTGGTTGCCATGGATCCCTACTACTACTTCCAAGAGGGCTGGAACTGCTTTGACGGCTTCATTGTGACCCTGAGTTTGGTTGAGCTGTTATTGGCTGACGTGGAGGGTCTGTCTGTGCTCAGGTCATTCCGATTGGTGAGTGAAACAAAAGGGAGGGGTGCAGTGAGAGGGTGTGAGCATGGGTGTCGAGATCACTCACTCAGAAGCGAGATGTCGTGATCACTCTCAAACACCGAAGTTAACCAGTCACTCAAACATTGACAAAAAGTATGTAATCAAATAACATTATCCACTGCATCCATCAAAATAAACCTCCCCTTCCCTCTCCTTCCATCCTTCCCTTGATTAGCTGAGAGTGTTCAAGCTGGCCAAATCATGGCCCACCCTCAACATGCTGATCAAGATCATCGGTAACTCGGTGGGCGCTCTGGGAAACCTGACCCTGGTGCTGGCCATCATCGTCTTCATCTTTGCCGTGGTGGGCATGCAGCTGTTCGGCAAGAGCTACAAGGACTGTGTGTGTAAGATCGCCGCGGACTGTGAGCTGCCCCGCTGGCACATGAACGACTTCTTCCACTCCTTCCTCATCGTGTTCCGGGTGCTGTGCGGGGAGTGGATTGAGACCATGTGGGACTGCATGGAGGTGGCCGGACAGAGCATGTGCCTCATCGTCTTCATGATGGTCATGGTCATAGGCAACTTGGTGGTAAGAAAAATAAATAAATAAATAAATAAATAATAATAATGATAATAATATATATGCCATTTAGCTGACGCTTTTATCCAAAGCGACTTACATTGCAGTGAGTGCATACATTTCAGTATATATGATCCCAGCAGGAATCAAACCCACAACCTAAGCGTTGTTACCGCCATGCTCTGCCAACTGAGCCACAGAGGACCAAAAGAAGTGTCCCTTTAAATATACTTGAAATAATACCTGAGTCATACCGTTGTAAGAGTACAGAGACCATGGAGATAGATCAGTTGTTCTACATCTAGGATAGAGACACTGAGGCCTGCTCCTCTCCCCAGGTGCTGAACCTGTTCCTTGCCTTGTTGCTGAGCTCCTTCAGCGCTGACAACCTGGCAGCCACAGATGACGACGGCGAGCAGAACAACCTCCAGATCGCTGTCATCCGCATCAAGGCAGGCATCGCCTGGGCCAAGATCTTCATGGCCACAGTGATGAAGAAGGTATATTTCTGTGTCATGGTCTGATGTATGTGCGTGACACCACTCTGATGTTATGTTTGTGTTGCTCTGTTTGAGCCTAATACAGCGGTAACCCAAATGTCTATAGATAGTTGTTAAAAGGCAGTAAAGCTTTTCCGATTCTTTGTGTACTGTATTCTGTATATGACATTTTTCATAGACAATAAGCCACATCCATATTAATCTTAATTAAGTTTGGGCTCTATCCTCACCCCCCCCCCCCCCCCCCCCACCTGCCCCCCCTCCTCCTAATTGCGTTCTCCCTCCCTTCTTTCCCCTTGATATAGAAATTGACTCTGATTCTGATTGTGAGCAGGAGCCTATAGACGATGAGCAGAAGCCTCTGGATGACATGTACGACAAGAAGCTCAACTGCATCGCCAACCATACGGGCGTGGACATCAACCGCGAGCTGGACTACGCCAAGAACGGTAACGGCACCACCAGCGGCATCGGCAGCAGCGTGGGCAAGTACATGATCGATGATGACCACATGTCCTTCATCCACAACCCCAACCTGACCGTGTGTGTTCCCATCGCCGTGGGCGAGTCGGACTTCGAGAACCTCAACACGGAGGACTTCAGCAGCGAATCAGATGTGGAGAACAGCAAAGATGTGAGTGTGGGCCGAAGAGGAGGGCCCGGAAGGATCCATGTCACGGGGTGACAGGGGAAAGTGCTGTGGTTGCTTAAGGGAGATTGGGTTGAAGGTTTGATTAACATTTTCAATAAATGAATCAGTTTAGGTCAGTTGACTCATATGAAGCGCTTTTTGCGAACGTAGATCAAGTGGAGATTGGAATGTTGAAACCTGGAGGAGGTAGATTTAGGGTGCAGTATTTTTAGTGCCGTGCAGCGTCAAGGTGCTCATGGTGCAAATGTGAGATGGGGCAGCCAGAGATATCTGTACAGGATACATAGATCTATGAATAGGCACCTAAGTACACTATAACTGTTCATTTCTCTTCATTTCTCAATACAATGACCTTTGTATTGTTACATGATGCTTTGTAGAGTATAAACGCTCTTGGGGAAAAAGAGTGAACATATTCCATCTGCAATGGATGATGTCATAGGTTACAGTACATCCTGTTTGTGTGTATGTGCATGCATGTCTTTTCATCCACTGATCAAAACTGGGCTGAGCCGGCCAACCAGGGAGGTGACTGCAGAAGAACGTCAGATGGCCTGACGTTTCAGAACATTCGTTTAGACACTGAACCCTGGTGCTGACGCTGCAGACAGACAGACAGACAGACAGACAGAGAGAGAGAGAGAGAGAGAGAGAGAGAGAGAGAGAGAGAGAGAAACAGAGAAAGAGAGAGAGAGAGAGAGAGAGAGACAGACAGACAGAGAAACAGACAGACAGACAGACATCGTTCTGTACACTGTATGACTCTGAGGGAAGGTAGAGGTCCTCACTCGTACAGTATGTGAATATGTTGGGGAAGTCTGCTGTCTTGGGTCACCTTGACCTGGTTTGCTGGGAGAAGGCAGTAGCAGCAGTAGCAGCAGTAGCAGCAGTAGCAGCAGTAGCAGCACCAATAGGCTAACTGTACCAGATTCCCAGTCTGCTGCTGTGCTCCTGGCCAACCACACAGCAGTCTACCCTGCAGCGGAGCCTGTCGTAGAGCAGCCTGCAGCCAGCCCCTGTCAGCCGACCAGAGAGGCAGGGATCTGTCTGGTTGTTTGTTAGACCAGAGAGAGAGAGAGAGCGAATACGCTCCTTTGCTGACGACTCAGGATTATAAAGCGCAGCGTCATTCTCCTGTGCATCGGATTGGCTCTGTGTGTATGTGCGTGCGTGCGTGCATGCATGCGTGCATGTGTCTTACAATGAGACTGTTAGCACGCAAGGGGGGTGGTTTACCAATTTGTCCTGGTTCACCTTGACTCATTGTTCAGCTGTGAGATGATTTATTAGGTTGACTTGACCAAGCATATGTCTGTTGACAGGTTCACAGCCACCAGAGAGGAGCAGGATCCATTTGAACAATTAAAACATTAGCAGTTTGTGTAGAGTAATCTCAAACACTTTTTCCACTGTAATCATAGGCCAGGCTATTGTTCTAAGAATTAGCTCAAAGTCTCCTGAGAATTCTAAGTATATTTGCCATATAGCGCCATGAATGGAAAAGCCAAGCCTGCTGTATATTAAATGGTAATCATTATTCCCCTCGGTTCATTTACATTCCCCTGTTGAATCTTGTATGTTTATGCATTGTGTGCATCATGCTTGATTTGCATAAATAAACCCTAGAATAAAGCGCTTCATCACTGTCAAATCTGCATATGCATTTTTAGCAGTGGCCAGCCCTATTCATGTAATCAATCACCAGCCAAGGTTAATTACTAGCTGGTTAATATCCCTATTAATAACACTCTAGGCCAGGGTGAATTGAGAAGGATACATCCATGGTCAAAATTCAACAGCATGGCTAAAACATGCATTTACATTTATGGCATTTAGCAGACGCCTTTATCCAAACGACTTACAACAAATACATTTGTTTAAGTAAGTGAATCATCTATCCACCAGTCATCATAAGAAAAAGTAATCAATGCTCGGACCAGGGACCATTGGCAGTCACAATGCTAGAAGAAGGAAAAATGACTTTTTTTTGTTGTTTTTTTTGCCTAAAACGTTCTGTAGGTACAGTACTACCATGTCATTGAATAAGGTAATGGTGAGAATGCTGTTGGTCAGCATCTCAATAATTTCAATAGCTTATTAGCTGAACACATAATGTTCAGACAAATTCACGTTTGAACGCTTCTTTATGGTTGTTGTCCCTCTCGCTCTTCTTCACTCACTCCCTCTCTCTCTCTCTCTCTCTCTCTCTCTCTCTCTCTCTCTCTCTATCTCTCTAAGCTGGATGACACTAGCTCATCTGAGGGCAGCACCATTGACATTAAGCCTGACGTGGAGGAGGTGGTGGTGGTGGAGGCTGTGGAGGAGTACCTGGACCCAGATGCCTGGTGGACACCTGGTAAGGAGGGACAGAGAGGTGTTGGTCTGAGGCAGTAGCGCTTAACAATTATGCTAACTGATTGGAGGAGAGGGCCATGAGAAGACCGCTCCTCATCTCCAATCTCTATTGGAGTTCTGTGTTCTGTGTTCTGTGTTCTGTAATCTGTGTTCTGTGTTCTGTGGCGCGCACACGTGTGTGTGTGTGTGTGTGTGTATGTATTTGTGGGTCCATTCCTCTATTGTCTGTTTCAATTATGTGTGTCTCCTCTCTTCCAGAATGTATTGCCAAGTATCCGTGCTGTGATGTGCCTATCACTTTTGGCTGGGGAAAGTACTGGTGGTTCCTAAGGAAGACCTGCTATCTGATTGTAGAGCACAACTGGTTTGAGACCCTCATCATCTTCATGATCCTGCTCAGTAGTGGTGCTTTGGTAAGAACACACACACACACACACACACACACACACACACACACACACACACACACACACACACACACACACACACACACACACACACACACACACACAGTGAAGATCCTTGACGACCCTTTTCTTGCAAAGTGTAAGAGAGATGCTCTCTATGCTTTCTTCTGCTACTGTACATGCTATGATTGTTGCTAATGGACAGCAAAGTGCTGTAATGCACCAGCCTTTTAACCAAAGGAATCCAGCTTAGTTTGCAGCTTTCTGGGGGACTGTAGCCAAATGGTGATTCAGAACACTTACAGTGTGTGCTCAGGAATGGACAAAAGCGATATAGGATAGCAGAGCTGATGGAGGAGAGTGTCTATCAGTCGTACTGCACAGAGCCTGTTACATCAGACATCCCACCTCCTGTCTCACTTTTGTGGACAAGCACTATGGGACCCACCGCACTAACACCAGGCAATCAATAAACACTACTGTGTAAGAGACAATGATGCATCAAACTTCACATTATTGAAAATAATGACTAACATAAGCTGACAGAACATATAATCGTCTGTGAATATGAATTGTGTTTCCTTGCATCCTAGGACTGATGACGCCATGTCTTTAGTTTCATATCTCAACAGTTTAGTTATGATTTACCCTTTCATTATAAATCGTAAAATAACAACAGTCACAATCACGTCATTGTCTTCTTCACCTGGTCCTGCTCATCCCCAGGCCTTTGAGGACGTGTACATACAGCAGAGGAAGACCATCCGGATCATTCTGGAGTACGCGGACAGTGTGTTCACCTACATCTTCATCTTGGAGATGTTACTGAAATGGGTGGCCTACGGCTTTCACAAGTACTTCACCAACGCCTGGTGTTGGCTGGACTTCTTCATTGTCGATGTAAGTACTTCTTCCTCTCCACCCTAATCTCTCTGCTCCTGACTCCTCCTCCGTCTCCCTTCCTCACTCTCTCCTCCC
>NC_139658.1:19448484-19470984 GCF_951799395.1 Argentina silus | reverse complement strand
ACACTGAGGGGCCCAATTTGATTCAGCAAATAGTGATTTTAACAATGGTTTTGAAAAAACTGCAATTGTTCAATAAGAGTTTTCACAAACAGTCGCAACAGACGCAGTATTCAAAACTCACCTTGGATGGTCAACTTTGCCCTAATTTTTACCAATTTTTGCACATGCAAATTGGGGCCCTGAACATGTCTGGTCATCAAGCTAAATAAGTAGGTCTAGTTATTGAGCTTATTTGCCTCCATCCAATCCACCATATATACTGTATATGCTAAGGGAACATACTGTAAAAGCATTAAGCAAAGATCTCTCATCACTGTCTTGTCAAAGAGAGAACATGCCTCTGTACACGAGCCTGCAGATATGACCGTGCATGCTAGGCTCAGCTCAGCTGTCTGTCGTAGAGCTGCTGGATGTCCTGCATTACAACATCCAATGTACATCCCAGCATCACACTGTGTGCTGAGACCACTGCTTATCTGTGTGTACAAGGGTGGGGGAAGATGAGAAGGGCACGGGGTTGGGGAGCGTGGGAAGAAGTCAGCTGCTTTCCATTGCACTGCTGTTGTGACAAGACTGGTTACACGGTCTCTTACTGAGATATGTGGATATATGTGAGCTGCACACTGCACAAGTCAAAGTCTTCAGATAGTTTTATTAAGTCATACAGGCAAAAAAAGGGACCTAAATCCCAGTCATTCCTGTATGTAGCCTCCACTGCTCAAGACAGCCATCTCTGATGTTTAGTATGACATATGAATACCAACACAGGACAGTAGTGTTGAGAAACCATACTGATGTGCAGCTCGCATAGTGTATGAACAGCATCTCTAAGAGAGAGTGGGTGGTTGTATGTACAGTGTGAATATGTGTGAGTTCTATCTCATGCTTTTTCCCTGGTTGCGTCTGTAGGTGGTGGTTAACGCCTTGGTAGGAGCCATCCCCTCCATCATGAACGTGCTGCTGGTGTGTCTCATCTTCTGGCTCATCTTCAGCATCATGGGGGTCAACCTGTTCGCAGGGAAGTACTACTACTGCTATAATGATACCTCCGGGGAGAACTTCCTGCCTGATGTGGTCAACAACAAGACAGAGTGCTTTGCGTTCATCAACGCAAACAACAGTGAGGTCAGATGGAAGAATGTGAAGATTAACTTTGACAACGTTGGTGCGGGATACCTGGCACTTCTTCAAGTGGTGAGCACTCTTTCCTATTTACCTTGACCCCCTTCCCACTATTCAGTGGGTGAAAGTTTTCCTGTGTTACTCGCATGATGACTGTACTGGAACATGTCCACTCTCTTACAGGCCACATTCAAAGGATGGATGGACATCATGTATGCAGCAATAGACTCCAGAAAGGTAAACTTGTCACGGGACATTTCTCACCCTTTTGTTCCTTTGGCGAATGGCACGGTATAGGTAAATTGAAAAGAGGCTCTGGAAAACCACAAACAAAAAATGGCCTCTGAACAGACAGATGTTCTTTCAGTATTCCTCAGGGAGAGCGTGGCGTGTCAGTGATTCTGATTGGTTATGCTCTCTATAGGTGGAAGACCAGCCCATATATGAGGACAACATCTACATGTACATCTACTTTGTCATCTTCATCATCTTTGGCTCCTTCTTCACCCTTAACCTCTTCATTGGTGTCATCATTGACAACTTCAACCAGCAGAAGAAAAAGATAAGATCTCTTCTCCTTACCTTTTCTTTCCTCTGTTAATCAGGGTTGGGATGTGCAGGAATGCAAGGAAATTAATTGGAAAACCCTTATGAAAAACAATGAACCATTTTAAAATTAACAGATCTCATTTCTTGCGTAGAGGGAATTTAATTGACCCCAACCTAGTTGTTAATGATATAAACAGCATTGCAAGAGTGGTATAGCTTATTGGGAATCTAAATTAATAAATAAAATGTTTGCAAATGTTCCCACTTTCTTTGGGGTCGAAATACTTTATTGATTATTACCAGATTTTTCTTGTCCCTTTAATTTGGAGGTCAGGATATCTTCATGACAGAGGAGCAGAAAAAATACTACAATGCTATGAAGAAACTCGGCTCGAAAAAACCACAGAAACCAATACCTAGACCACTGGTAGGCCTCCAGTTGTTTTCTATTTCAGGGGGTAGTTTAGGGGAGGGATGAATTATGAATAAGGGGATTTTAATTTATCTATAAGATGGACCATTGTTTACAGTATTGATGTCTCTTAATAACCTCTTCTCCCCTTTTTTTCTCTCAGAATAATTTCCAGGGGATGATATTCGACTTTGTGACACAGCAGGTCTTCGACATCTCCATCATGATCCTCATCTGCCTCAACATGGTCACCATGATGGTGGAGACAGACGACCAGACAGAGGAAACGGAGAACGTCCTCTACTGGGTCAACTTTGTCTTCATCGTGGCCTTCACCACGGAGTTTGTGCTCAAGCTCGTCTCCCTGCGCCACTACTACTTCACCATAGGCTGGAACATCTTTGATGTGGTGGTGGTCATCCTCTCCGTCGTGGGTAAGTGGTCACACACACACACACACACACACACACACACACACACACACACACACACACACACACACACACACACACACACACACACACACACACACGCACACACACACACATCGAGGTTTTGTTACTACACACCCTATGTCCCTATGATGCAGTTGACCCTTTCCCTCTGTATGAGTGGACATGAGCGTGCTCTACAACTTCAGTTGCTGTTTGAATTGAATGTACTGGTAATGAGATGCTCAACTTTCCATCAATAATCATTTGTAGAAAGGTTACACTGTGGTGCAGGCTGCATTATGATACAATACGAGACACAAAGAAACAGTGAGTTCATAATGTTAGCATCTCCCCCTAGTGGCCCTCCCCAGTCACAGTGTATAGGCTACATTTTTATGAAGCTTATACCTGTGTGGTAGCACAGTAATTACTCTACATGCCACTGCAGACATGGTTAGCATTTCATTTCAATAACTTTTTACCAATTGGCATGGTAATGGAATTAAGTGGTCTTCGTTACAATAACAAAAGTGAAAAATGACATTTCAATTTGCAATAACTTGTTATTACAGTGTTATTACTGAATAAATGACTGTTACTACAGATATATGAGCAACTTAATGTAAAGTGTTGAATTTCTATATCTTAACAATTTGTGTGAGAATGTATTTAAACAATTGCTCTCCATACCTACATACCTACCATTAGCCTAATCATTAATCATAGATATCTAATTTTCGTCCTCTTTCTCTGTCTTCTCCTCGAACTAAACTCCAGGCATGTTCCTTGCTGACTTAATCGAGAAGTACTTTGTGTCACCAACCCTCTTCAGAGTGATCCGTCTGGCCCGAATCGGCAGAATCTTGCGTCTGATCAAAGGGGCTAAGGGTATTAGGACTCTGCTGTTTGCCCTGATGATGTCACTCCCTGCCCTCTTCAACATCGGGTTGTTGCTCTTCCTGGTCATGTTCATCTTCTCTATCTTTGGCATGTCTAACTTTGGCTATGTCAAGCATGGGGCTGGAATTGACGACTTGTACAACTTTGAGACATTTGGCAATAGCATGATCTGCCTGTTTATGATCACCACGTCTGCTGGCTGGGACGGTCTGCTGCTGCCCATCCTTAACTACCCTCCAGACTGCGACCCCCTTCTGGAGAACCCTGGCACCACGGTGAAGGGTGACTGTGGCAACCCTTCAGTGGGCATCTTCTTCTTCGTCATGTACATCATCATCTCCTTCCTCATTGTGGTCAACATGTACATCGCCATCATCCTGGAGAACTTCAGCGTGGCCACAGAGGAGAGTGCAGACCCACTCAGCGAGGACGACTTTGAGACCTTCTATGAGATCTGGGAGAAGTTCGACCCCGACGCCTCGCAGTTCATCACCTGGTCCAAGCTGTCTGACTTTGCAGACACTCTAGAGCACCCGCTCCGCGTGCCCAACCCCAACACCATCGAGCTGATCGCCATGGACATGCCCATGGTGAGCGGCGACCGCATCCACTGCCTGGACATCCTGTTTGCCTTCACCAAGCGTGTGCTGGGCGACAGCGGGGAGCTGGACATGCTGAGGACGCAAATGGAGGAGCGCTTTGTGGCGGCCAACCCCTCTAAGGTTTCCTACGAGCCCATCACCACCACCCTGAGGCGCAAGCAGGAGGACGTGTCAGTCAGAATCATACAGCGCGCCTACCGTAACTACCTGGCCAGGCGGGGCTTTGTCTGCAAGCGCAAAGTGGCCAATAACAAAGTAGAGAATGGCGGGACAAATCAGGAAAAGAAGGAGGGCACGCCCTCCACTGCCTCCCTACCTTCTTATGATAGTGTAACCAAACCTGACAAGGAGAAACAGGAGGAGAACAACGAGGGGAAGGGAGGAAGGAAAGAGAAGGGCAGAAACCAAAAAGACGTCAGGGAATCTAAGTGTTAGAATATTGGAATAATAATAACAGTAATAACAATAATAATTATAATAATGTAACTTCAAGCAAAGCGAGAGGAAACCATCTAACCCACACAGATGTACAGATAATTTCATTTGCAAGTAAGAAAAAGAATAATATTAATAATTTTGTTTACAGACTTCATACTTGTATCAATGCAGAGGGAAGCAGCTCCGTCTCTTACAGCTTGAAGACACTTGAACTTTATTTAAACCAAACATAATCAGCGTACTGTGTGACATTGTTGCATCTAGACTACTGATCTTAACAAAAGGGAATGAAAAACAAACAAAATATCAAGGAAAAGTCTGTATCTGCAAAAAAGGCAGATAGTTCACTGATTGGTGGACCTCTTAAGGAACTCTTCATTTAGAGGACAGGATGAGAAACACTGAAAAGGGGTCCAAGGCGTGGATGCAAGCGATGGATTCCCATGGAAAAACAGTGCAATAGCAAAAAACAAGGAGACACTGCTTGACATTGAAGAGTAATCTTTCCAAAGCAGTTGGAATGGTAGTTCTGTGTCATTTAATTTTGAAATTATGGAGGAACAAACTGACATTATCACTCTGTATGAACAAACAGAAGAACGTCTGAGGAGAGAGACAAAACAAAGACCCAGAGTAATGTAAGAGGTTTTTCTTTTGTTTGTTAATGCTGAATATACTTGTATCTCCACATAATTTGAGCGGCAAAAAAGCAAAAAGGTGAAAAAAAAACAACATTCAACATTTTGCCCATGTCACTTAACTCTTCTTCTCATTCTGTCTTTGTTATACCCACATCAAAAGGCTTTTTCTACATGGGCTTTCACACCGATTGGTTACGGGGCTGTTTATTAGGGGGTCAACTTGGGCCAAGGGCTTACATTTACTCAGACAGATTTCCAAACAAATACATAAATAATTGTGCTTGTTCAATGCATAGAAATGACTTGCATGATGGCATGTTTTGATCAGAAATCTTGCATGAATAATCATAGTCCACAAGACACTAATACTCAGACCACAACAGTGGCTCGACCATAAGTTTGAGGCTGTCCACTGTCAAAAATTAAAAGTGAGAAATCATTAGTATTATGATGAGAATCTTTATGGGGTTGATCACCTAAAATTGACCCTGTCTTTCTCTCTTTAACCGACACTTTTCAATCGACAGATGTTTTAATGTAGCCTCAGTAGATAAAAGGAATCTGGAACTACACAAGTTGTTGGTGTTCTAATGAATACTAACTTTATGGAACAATAGAGGAGAAATCCAAACAATTTTTGCTGCTCTGGAGTTTGTGAGTGCGGAAGAGATGGGAATGGATGTCTGAATTGGTGGATGGTTTTAAGAGAGAAAAAAACACTGTAAATCTTGAAAAGCTTATATTTATAATTTGTATGCAGCAATATCACTTACGTAATGTACCATGCCATTTGCCTTTGTTTTTGTGTCGGATGAGGGCATTGTGGGAGTGTCTTAGTTGGGGATATGGGTGGTCAGTGGGGATTTGACAGGTGTAGCAAGCTGGTCCATTTCTGATGTTTCTCTAAGGATGATCTAGGCTGTCTTAAAAGGATTAATAAGGGTTTGACGACCTTTGTTTGGGCGTTTGACAAACTTTGGGCGTGGACAACATTTTGTAATTATTTTTCATATAGTTATGTTTTTTTTGTTATTTTCCATATGGTGATTTGTCTGTTCATGTCGTGATGGTTGACTAGTCAATATCATCTTTCTTTGGGTATAAGTCAGAGCTTTCAGAGAGAAACAGAAATTGGTGTTTGGAGAGTAAAACAATATGTGGAGAAGCCAAAGAGACCTGCCTTGTTACCCCTTGTTACCCCTTGTCACCCCTTATCCCTGGAGTGAGTGAACAGTGCCCTGCCCGTTCTCTTTTTCACTGTCATTGTTAGACGGAGAGACCCTAGAAATGTACGCAATGCTTGAAGAGTTCACCCCTTTTTCTCAGGAGATATTACAGATGTATTATTATGAGCTCTGCAACTAAATGCAAGTGAATGTGATGAGAGTATTTATGAAAACACGTTTTACTCTTGATTTCGTGTGATGTTATGCCACTGATGGACAATGGTCTTGGCTGGCTGCTTAGCTCGGGCAGCCAGCCTGTCAGGGGCCAGTTTAGAGCTTCCTGCTAATGACGCTTAGAAATATAGGGCTAGAAGCATCTCAGTGAAACGGCAACATATCGCTCCCTTGTAAGGGTGGCGTTTGTATTGGTAGCGGATTCTACATGTGGTTGTGTCGTCATGGACTTTGGTCAGGTCCAAATACAAAAAGAACAATAAAATTTGCTCACCCCAATAGCAATCACAGGAAACACTGTGAGGAGATGTCATGAGAGTGAACATGGATTTGTTGGTTTGAGCAGCACACAAAATTATATTGGAGGCAAAAGTGGTATGCTAGCTCGAGAGAGAGGCCCCAGATTTCAACATTTGTTAAACATGTGCTCTAAAACCCCTCATCAGCCGTATTTTCTCCACAAAGCTATATCGCGTAACAAATACCAAATAACCAACAGAGTACTGGATGCATCGTTAAGGTACTGTGAGCCGAAGCACCACATCAGAGCTTTTGCACTTACTGTTGTGCAATGATGTCACTCCCTGTTTATGAATAAATCCCCTATCCCTTTTCAAGTTCTATGGTCCAGTTGCTGCATGAGATCTCCAAAATCAGTGTGGGTGTTAACTTGAACCAAATAAAACTCTGAATGATAAGCATAAAAGCTACTGCCGTCCATTTTTCTCCATGCCCATCAAGGATATACATAAATGTATTAACAGAAAAATAGAAAAAAAAAACACACACATACATTCATTTAAAAAAAAGAAAAAAAAAGAAAAAAGAAAAAATGTACAGTTCAGGCTATGTTGTAAACGGCACAAATTGCTGAAAAGTTAAGAATGGACTTTTTAAGAGACTATAAATAATGTAATATATCATTTTATTTTAACAGCATGTGTAGTTTTTTGTAAATACAGAAATACTTAAAAAACTACTGCTATTAATCTTATACTAAATATTAATAACCATAAATAGAATGGCTTCCAGCTGACACCCCTTGTCACACTTGTTAGACTGTGACACATTTGTTAGATGGAGTAGATTTTTTGAGTCACTTTTCACATTAAAGAAGGGAGTCAACTAAAAAATTATATTAAAAGCAAAAACTATATATAAATCTATATATAAATCAATACATATATAGAGCTATACTACATATATATTATATATATATTCTAATATATATATAGTATATATATTAGAACAATGTCCTCAACTCTCCCTTCCACTCCTTTGAGGAGAAACCAGTACCACAGACTGTAATTGCTCACATTTCCTTTTTTGTGCAATATGTTCAGTGAATGACCAAAACTCTGGCCTGCCCAGGATCTCTATGTACTGGGGACCAGCGTACAATGCATGGTGTTGTACTGGCTGCTTGCTGAGGATTGTGTAGCCTGCGTTGGTGAGAGGATTGCACTACCAGCACACCCTTTTGTACATGTGTGAAGATGTCTTGCCCACAAATTCCCCCACCTCTTCCCATTGAATATAAAAACACACCCACCCACACACACACACACACACACACACACACACACACACACACACACACACACACACACACACACACACACAACACACACACACACACACACACACACACACACACACACACACGCCACGCCCTAAGAGAAGCCGGTGCTGGCCGATTAGTATGTCCCAGTATCCCGAGCCTCAGGTCGCCGCGGGTGACAGCTTTTTTGCTCGTTTTTTGCTCTGACCTTCCTCCATGTTCCCCTTAAACACACCAGTGCAGTTTGGATTTAACATTTGATTTTGTTGTTTTTCTAAATGATGTAACTAACTGATTTAAGAGGTTTGTTGTCTTTATTGTCTGTGTGTTTGTTTCTGGTGCAATATCTCTTGACGGCACGTGCCTTTTAGCTGCCTGTTTAGTCTCCCAATAAAATCAGTAAAGAGGATATCTCCAAAAACCCGTAGGAGCCAATCAAAATGGAGCACGATGAAAACCACGGAACGCCAAAAACATTTGAAAATAACCAATAAACTCGGAAAGTACATCACCTAGGCTAGATCGACTGAACTGACATCACATAGGGTCATGTAGGAGGAGTGCTCTCTCTGTGTGTTCTCTTTGCTGGTCGTTTGGCTGGTGGGAGAACAGCTTGCCTTCTGTTTTACACATTTGTTCCATTTTATGATGTTGATTTATCTATTGATTTACGTAGCCTTTATTTTGTAGCATGATTGAGATATTCATTTCTTTTTTTGCTGACAATAATTAAAAAAAAAAAGAAAAAAAAAAAGCTTTTTGACTGTTGATGTTGTTATCTCTTGCCACTAATCCAGTCAGAGAGAGGGCGGTGTGTTGCACAAACACTTGGGACTTTAAGTGAGAATCAGTGAAAGATTGTCTTCATTTGAGCACGAATCTATTTCCAAACAATAAAGCAGCCTTCCAGTTATGTGTCATAGTGGTGTCATTTTTTCCCAAAAGAACATTTAAGATGCTTTTTACCATGTAAAGGAAAGCCCTTTCCCTGAAAGGAGGAAGGAACAAAGCTAGAGTACGAATCACAAAGGAAAGAACATGAATGAAACATGGAGGTGAGCGAAAGACATCAACACTGCACACACTAGGCTACAGAGAGGCTAAACTACGTGTGCATCATTTCATTAACACCACATTCTTACTTCGCTCAGAAAGACTACAGCCATCTATGTTCATCTGTTATGACAAGGTCAGCAGTGGGTCTTGTCTTTGAAAACATCACATCACATCGGTTTTAACAAGAAAGAATACCAAGAAGCACGAGGTGTGTTACAGTACAGGGTGCAGCAGGAGCGAGATTGTTTAAGTAGCAGGTGTGTGTGTGTGCGTGTGTGTGTGTGTGTGTGTGTGTGTGTGTGTGTGTGTGTGTGTGTGTGTGTGTGTGTGTGTACGGTGGCACACTGAATGAGGGAGGAAGAGAGGGGAGGAGGGGGTAGAGAGAGACGGCACTGCAGTGCAGATAGATGAATGCAGTGGCCTGGGCTGAGTCAGCAGCATGCTCCCAATAGACGGTACAGTGTACTGTATAACTCCTTCAGCAGGCGGGGGGAGGGGGAAGGAAGACAGAGAGAGAGAGAAAGTAAATGAGAAGTAAGCAAAAAGGGAGTGGAGAAAGGATTGATATCTTTTAAATTAAACAAAACTAGGAAATTAACGACACTATTTGGCTACGTGTCATTTTGTGCCTGAAATGTAGTGGAAATGGAAAGGGTCCACATAAAGATGTGTGCCATTTATTCATTCACTCACCTCTTTCTCCTCCTCCCTTTCTCTATCTCTCCATCCTCCCCCTATCCATCTGTTCAGGCCCTACACAATTTTAATAAATAGAAAGCAGCTGAGGTGGTGGTGTTTTGCGTGTGTGTGTGTGTGTGTGTTAAGAGAGGGAGAGGGGGAGGGAGTGGGTTGGTGTAGTTAGCAGATTGGGGTCTATAAATCAGACCATGTCTATTCTTTAGGGGAGCAAGAGGGTGTGTGTGTGTGTGGTGTGTGTGTGTGTGTGTGTGTGTGTGTGTGTGTTTTGGATAAGATTAATGGTGGCAGTGATAGGGCTACACCCACTCTGGGCACCCCGGGGTTGGTGAGAATGGTCAATGGTAAGCTATATGCCACATATACAAATCAGCATGTCCTGGTCGAGGTGGATCTCTGTCTCCGAGGGGTGTGTCAGTGTGGGTTGTAATGAGGCAGAACATTAGCTCCATTTCTGTCAATGAGTGGTCACAAACACAGCTGAGCCTTGTGCATTTCATCCCCCCCATCTCCCAACTCTAATTGTCTCCCTGCAAGGAAGAACTGAGAGGGGAAGGGTTAAGAGGCATGAGGGAGAAGGGTATGGGGAGCCTTATTTGGAAGCCCATGAAGATAAAGTCGCAAATTACAGAGAGGCATGATGACGGTCTTGGTTTAAGATGAGGTCAACCAGGTTGTGGAGTGAAAGGGCCCGGGGAGTGAGATTAACCAGGTTTGGGGCTGTGTGGATAGGAGTAGCACTGCATGGGATTGGTCACATGAGATGCATTACAAGAACATTATTAGGACCCTTACCTGCAAACTCATAGTTACTGACAGTAACACTTGCACCTCACCAGCATGCCTTACAATTAGAAAAGATAAACCAATGACCAATTTCTAAACACAATTATTTCACCTTTCTTACTTCTTTATTCTGCTCTACCAAAATGTCTCTACCACATTGTATTCATCACTTATCCTAAGCCCTAAGAGGTTCACCATTAAGAAAAATGACTTCTAGGTCTCTGCTCTGCACTCTTTCAAGTAATGGATTCAAATCGTTTGAAATCAGTCATAATTCCTGGCTCTAGTTCTCATGTCATGCTACACCATCTAGTGGCAAATAGGGGAACTGCTGAAATTGCCAAGCACGTGCACTTGCAGCCCAACGATTTGGGTCAGGTTTGGGTGTGCCTCTTCTTGCTGGCAAGTTAGCTAGCTAGCGTTCAACCAGCGTTCACTGTCAGACTATCTTTCAGATATTGTGTGGCTATAAACCCCACTTCGTCCATCTCATTCTCGCTAACTATGGACTCTAGGAGCCGATTCTTATTAGGATACACAAACAGCTCACCCGGTCTGCGTCAAATTCCCCCTGGGCCTCAACAGTCGCCCTGTCCTCATGTACCCGACATCACCGAGTCGAACACGGGACTGGAATGGTTCGAAATGGCGACCTCAACCGGTACGTGGCGATAGCAAAACTTTATCATTATGCACTGGTGGTTAGCCACGTCGATAGTTAGCCATAGATAGCGGTTGCCAGCTAAAACCACATGGGTTTAATATCGCCCAACTATGTAGGTCCTCCCACGAGCAGAGACCAGGGCGTGCCTCGGTCTCCGTGTGCGACTGCATCACTGAGTGTCCAGGGCTCACCGCTCTGCAGTAAGTGTGATAATGAATGTTATGAATTTAATCCATTTTTTTTATTGAACATTCACTTTCCATTCAGGCCAGGTGTTAACATGGAAGGTTAAAAATGCATTAAAACCAACATTTTCACAATGAAATACAACCAGAAAGGCATAGTCCGACTCAACTATGGCTTCTGATGATTATTTCATGTGTAATAAATAACTTCAGCAATGGCACTGTGCTGTGAGGCCTTTTGTACGTACACACTGACTGATTTGACCTGTTGCAGACTTTGCAGTTCCATCCACCCCAGTGCAAAAGACATGGAGGCTACCCCTCAGCCAGGAGGAAGAGCTGTGGACCGGGAATCCTGCACACTGCTCCACTGAATCCCCTCTAGGTAAGAGACAGGTCAAAACAGATTAGTTATATAGAATAGAATCCTAATCCTTTAGGTATGGTGATGTAGCCTAATTTTATTGTAAAATATTTCCCAGCCCAGACTGTCCCCATTGTAAGACAGCAAAGAGTTTTTGAGAAAGCCCAGCCCATGTGGAGTGGATGTAAAGAAACCCCAGCTGGAGCAGGGATTCTGGTTGGGAGGAGGGCCAGGGAGGAAGACAGTGACAGATCCACTGACAGATGCACTGACAGAGCTGTTGACTGACACAAGGCAGTTTGGGAGTGGATGAACAGTTGTTTGTGTCTAGCTGGCAATGGCGTCCGAGTTTGGAACAGGGTCAAGCATTCTTCATAGACAGTTTTGGTTCTGAGATTCTTGCCATTGTTTAATGTAGGCTTATAATAGATGTCTTGAAAGTTCTGTTTTATTCCCTACTGCTTATTACTATCATTATAAGTTTATCCGCTTTGTAATTTATCAATGAAATGAGAATATGAGAAAATGTTAGAATAGTACGTATGTATTTTCTTTATGGAATAAATCCACTAGATGTCACTATATTCTTGTGTTTCCTGTCTAGCATAATGAGTTGTGTGGGTGTGCACACGCCTGTGTGTGTGTGTGTGTGTGTGTGTGTGTGTGTGTGCGCGTGCGCGTGTGTGTGTGGGTGTGTGTGCGTGGGTGTGTGGGTGTGTGTATGTATCTCACTGAAAAAAACTAAATGCACTTGAACTTAAGCTTGGGTGTAATACTGAGGGTGCAGATACTCCTATCTCTCTTTCTGTCTCTCTCTCTCTCTTTCTCTCTCTCTCTCTTACACACACACACACACACACACACACACACACACACACACACACACTCTCTCTCTCTCTCTAGCTCCCTCCTTCCCATCAAAGCTAAAGACTTTAAAATGCATCATCTGCATTTTCTGCTTTATCTGATGCATTTTTCCACATGCTTCCTCTGATCTCCCATTCTGCGGTGGAAAAATGCGATTAGGCCAACACTGTAGTTTTCATCTGATATGGATGTGTAGTTAACAGGATTTGGAGTGCCTGGGACAGAGAAGGGTAATGACATTATGTTCTGGGCCATCCCCAATGTATCCCAATCTGGGACCATTAGCTTTCCTCTTGGGCCCCAGACAACCAAATGTGCCAGAGAGGACACCCACACACTGAGGGGGGACATGATCGCACAGTGAAAAAATATAACATGTGCAGTGAAAAAGTATAACGTGTAAAGTATGTAAACTTTGTATTGGGAGCCAATTCAAGAGTGTGCAGGCCCTGTGTACAGAAAGAGGCTAAAGAAACCAATTGAATTAGATAATATCCTACTGTCTTTTGAGTAGGAAGCCCACTAAACCCCACGGCCCACATGATTGAATTATTCACCTCACCTGGCTCCACGCTGCGGTTCACTCCACTGTCACAGTCTTAGACTAACCGTGTACAGTACCACAGCTCACCTTTGACCCTAGCCTGAAAGGTCAAATCCTCCATTTAGAAAGCCCATCACTGTTAGCAACGTCATTCTTAACCTGGGGTACCTCCACTGCTAGGACCCCTTTTAGCGTGAAAGGGTGATTGGTTGGTTTGGGTGCTGCTGGGATCAGGCTTTGGGTGAAAGGGTAGTTTGGCTAGGGTGCGAGGGTGATTGGGGTGCTGTTCAGACCAGTGTTAGGGTGAGAGGTTGGTTTGGGTTAGGGTGAGAGGGGGTTGGGGCTCTGCTGTGGAATGCCTAGATGGGGCAGGAGGCACCGCTGTGTTGGTGATGGAAGTACAATAGAGCTGGACATCTGTCACACGCCACCGCACGCCCCCCGCCCCCGCACACAATAGATCCACAGATAGGGGGGGGCAGGGGGGAGCGGGCAAGTTGTTGCTTTCTCTCCTCTTTCTTTCTCCTCTCTCCACCCCCTCTCCAGCCTTTCTGGGGGTCCTCTACATGACACAAATAGCTCTTTGTCCTCTTGTCCAACATTTACCCCTCCACCCCGAAACACTCTCTTTAAAACATTTATATTTTCCTCCTTGAGAAATAAAAGTTGAAGATGTCCCCCATACTGTGTCTTTATGTGTCTGTGCAACATCTCCCTGGCTGGTTGAGTGGACCAGGAGAATCAGACCCATAGTCTTCTTAGTGACTTGAGGTGAGAGGCCAAAAGTGGAAGTCTGAAAACAATGAAATCGGTGTCGCCACCATTTTGTTGTCACTGTGATGGAGGTGTCATCTTAGGTTGACAGTATTACAGAGGAAGCTGTGTATATACGCATATGTGTGAAGGCTGTTAGGCAGAGGGGAAATATGTAGGACAGAGCTTGACAGTGTTGTGTGTGTGTGTGTGTGTGTGTGTGTGTGTGTGTGTGTGTGTGTGTGTGTGTGTGTGTGTGTGTGTGTGTGTGTGTGTGTATGTGTAGGCAGAGGGGAAATATGTAGGACAGAGTTTGACAGTGTTGTGTGTGTGTGTGTGTGTGTGTGTGTGTGTGTGTGTGTGTGTGTGTGTGTGTGTGTGAGTGTTTCTGGGTTTGTTTGTTTGCTTGCCACTATGTACAAATGCAATAGCAGCTGCACAACTGCCGTGAGGAGACACTATTTGCGGCCAGTGTCGCACCGCAACACAAATAACATCTCACAAGACTATCGTCAAATTTAACATCTATGAGTCATGTTCTAAATAGACAAAGACCCCAGCTTTTATTATCATCTGAACATAGATCACAAACTCGATCTTAGTATGCAAAAAACAACATGAACAACATCCAAAGTCAGAGCGCAACAGTAGGAATTTATGACTCGTACAGAGTAAAATGAATAGGTGTGATAGGTGTGATAGGGCCAGTGTGGTTTTACAACAATGCAGTAAAATAACAGAAGTGCGTAAAAGGTGCGGAGGGCAAGGAAATCACACAATTTGGCCCATTGTGATGACATCAATCCAAATGCAGATAGTTGTTCTGGTTCGGTGTGGTCACAGTTCTTCTATGACATCCATTGAATCAGGAAGATCTGGTGGATTACCTTTAGAAACAAACATGAGCCATTTGAACAGAGACATACAGTGGCTCGTAGCTCACACTACAAATGCACACAAATGAATTAGACATTCTACAAGGACTGTGCACAATATGTAGATGACTGTTAGAGGTAGTGTACCTTTGCGGCTCATGATCCGACGTAATGACATCCAGGAGAAACATCCAACTGCCAGGGGGAGTGTGATGAAAGCAAGCGCCACAATATGGGAATATGGAGGGTGTCTCTTGGGCTCTTCTGTACCTGACAACCATTGTGCCTTCTGTTTATTCGTGACCACTTTCTCTCCAGTCACTACTTCAGTAAATCATTCAGACAAATCCTACTTAGTCAAATATAGCCATGTAACAGTGTCAAAGGAGTGTCTTTAAAAGTATTACCTGCCGAGAGAAGGATGAGTCTGTGCTCCGTGTCATTGTGCCAGCTGATCTTGCATGTGAACATTCCCTCATCCCTCTCAGTGAAGTTAGAGAGGAGCAGGGAGAGGTTTCCAGGAGAGCTGCTGAGGAGCTTCACTCTGTGGCTGTAGGGATCGCTCAATTCAGAGGGGAGGTCAGTGGACCAGACCTCACCGACGGCTAGTCTACTCCCCACGGACCACGTGACGCCGCGAGGTTTAGCCTGGGGTTCAGTACAGGAGCAGGGCAGGAGCACAGACTGGCCTGGGGAGGCAGTGAGGTCCATTCGCTCAGGACCTGACAAGGTACAGCCTGCAGAAAAACATGTGGCATGACGATCTGCTCATATGTACAGGACAGTTACTATGTCCGTTCAGATTTCAAACTTATTGTATATTACGGTATTGTTGTTGGCCTTCTTTGACATAACTCATTAGTCAAATAATCACAGTTCACAAGTTAGGGATTTGTAAAGAGAGTTTATGTTATTAGGGAGAGACAGAATGCAGGATGTCTGACCTTTCACATGGAGTCTGATGTCTTTAAACAGAGAGCCGTTGATTTTGCACCTGTACAGGGCGTCGTCCCTCTCATGGATGCGCGAGATGCGGAGCGAGAGGTTCCCAGGAGCGTTGACCACGTTAACCACCTCCGCTCGGCCTGTGTAGTCGCCAGTAGGCTTAGCTTTCCTGGGCCCTAATATTTCTTTGACTGGAGTAGATTCAACAGTCCACCGGACATATTCAGGATGGTCCTCAAGGTCAGCACAGGAGCAGGGCAGGATTCTAGTCTGGCCCGAGTAGGCGTACACCTCTGTCAGTTCAGGGCCTGACAGATTACAACCTAAAGATAGCACAGAGACAACTCTGAAAGTGTTCTAGTGATCAGGACCTGCTGCTGTGGTACTAGGCCATAATTACATGCAGTTATGATATTACAGTTAATGTATATAATAAATGATTACTTGCACATACTGTATGCTAGCACACAAGCACACATACGCACGCACGCACACACACGCACACAATTATTCTAATTGAGAATAGTACTGAATTGAACGTCATACAATGAAGAAGAGATCATGATAAGCGATACTTGATTTGCCACTCTCATCCTCACTGCTGTTTAAAAGTTATGTGGTGATGTGCAGTAGGTCTATCAATGGATATTAGAGCAGCCAACCTCTGGCCAAGCCAGCTGAGAGGGGCTCGTAGCAGGCTGTACACTCTCAGCACCATTCAAGTAATTTGATGATGATTTACCTGCAGCGATGTGAAGCAGTGAGCTGATCAGACAAACAGACATCCACATGGTGACTGTCCTCTGTCTATCCAATGAACATACAGTAATTGTCGCCCAGGATCTCAGTGTGTTCACTTCTCAATGATCTATCCAGATATGATGACGCTGCTGCGTAGCCTGTACTTTCAAGAGTTGACAATGACGAGAAAAGAAACCTGGTCTTGACAGACTGGCTCTCCCACATGAAATGTACCACATCCTCTTGTGTAGGTACCCACATCGATCAGCACACGTTCAGAGGAAGCACATTGTCTTGTTGTTTCTACCTCGTTTTTCAGTGGGTGTGGTCGACATTAAAATGTTAACTTGATAAATCAATGATAAATCAATACCACAGTGTTGGTGGGCTGCATAGTATTCTGTATTAGAAGAGTTTCATTACAAAACACTATGGGCTGGTTTCCCGGACACAGATAAAGCTTAGTCCTAGACTAAAAAGCATCCTCAATGGTGATTTTTTATTGAATGTGTGATTTTGTCCAGGACTAGGCTTAATCTGTCTGGGAAACTACCCCTATATCCACCAATTTAACACGATTGCTGTAATGACATAAAAACCCTTTAAGGACAGTGGTTATGTTAAGTTCAACAAATTATTGCATACTTAATAATAATATAATAATATTCTAATTGTATAGTTGTAATTAATCTTGATCATTTACATTTTTTGTGATAAAACTAAATGTTTTGAATATGGATGTATAGCGTTTGGAATGAAACTTTTCATTTGGCTCAGGTGGGCTACTGTACTGTAACACCATTTATATTCATGACAGAAACCAAAGGATAGTTGAAGGTCTTGAATCCCCTTAAAGAACTCAGTGTCTGACCAGATGTCTTATGTCTGTTTCATGTAATCACCTGAACTGAAAATGACATGGACGTGACGGATGAGAAAAAAAGAAACAGTCAAAAGTTTGGCATTAACTCTTCATTTCAATGAAACACTTTTCTTTTAAAATACAGTCTTTTGTGAGGTAGACTTTACAGTTCAAGAATCATCATCATTATTAATAACAGACATGTGAAATGACATGAAATAAATATTTCCATGTACGAGGTCTTCAAAATGAGGTAGAAATGGTTACAGAAAATGTACAAGATACAATAACAAAGTAACTACTGTATTAAAAACAAAAAATGGCATTGAAATCCCACTTTTGTTGGACAAACTCATCCATAGTAAACCTACATTTACCTTCAGTAACACTTTTAGTCTGAATAAAGTCAATTAGGCGGCCTGGCAAAGTTTGTGATTTGTTATCATGACATTAGTCCAATGCACAGCACAGTTGGAGCAATAGATTATAGAAGAGCATTCATTTGTTGTTGCTAAGCGCATATCGCATATTAGTCTGTGTCCTTGTACTGAGCACTCATCACATATTTGTTCACTTGAATGTCAGGACTCTGTGTGATGCATGTTAGCTTGCTAAATGCCTCGTGATGCTTCATTCTTTTTACCAGAGGCGCTCGAGGCAACGAGGAACCCCCTGAGCTCAGAGTCACTCTCACCCCGAAGGCAAAACCTGGTATCTCAGCTGCCTCTGACATTAGCCTGGGGCTACCATGGCCTTGTGTGAGAGGGCAGAGGTAGTGCTGATCCCATTTCACACAGTGCAGCCAAAAAGTTGAGTTAGCCCGGGGTTTAGAAGAGAATATTGTTCTTTGGCTCCTGATGCTGCTCTTCCATATATGCAATTTACCTATTGTGGATTACATTGCGTAACATTTGTATCAGTAAGAGTGGGTATCAGGATGTGTAATACTCTCACTTTGACCACATCCTCAGCCAGACGCTTGCAAACACGCACGTCTCTCTCCAGTCAGTGACATCAGAGATGCGGTGGACGTGCTGACTATGGTGGCCATGACAGACCAGCCCACCAAAAGAGAGACATCATAGCAATGACATCAGCATCTTATTCTCTTCACAATCATAAAATTGCTATCTGGATTCCTTTGATCAAGGGATTGAAGGGTGTGGATACGGTTGATTAATTATTGAGCTGTACAGCTGTTTTTGGTAGTTGACAAAGCGGGACATTGTATTGTCTTTGTTTCCTGGGGTAGCTAATTAATGTAGGCATGGTGAGGTCAAGGTAGCTGTGATGGACTGTGGGATCTCTTCAGAGGCCTAGTACTCTAGCTAAAAAATGGGTCTGAATAATACTGACGCTAGGTAAGAGCTACTGGATCACATGGGTCAGAATTAGTACTGGGCATGAAGAGTGGTCATACAGAGATCTACATTGGGAAGGGCAATATGATACTCACAATAGGGACTTTTACTGGGGAAAGGATGCAGTCACAAATAACTAATCATAATAAAAAAAAAAAAGTAATATAGATCAAATAATATGTTTGTATGTCCAATTATGGGCATATTTCAAAGATCTCATTTTGTTTTAGCTTTTAATGCCAAAAGTTGTCATAGTTTGTCAAAGTTTGTCCATCAAAAGTGTTGTCTTCCCTCCGCTAACTATGTAACACTTAATGAAAATCATAACTCCACCAAAAATCTAAATGTGAAATAAATCTATACATGATGATAATATGTTTCAGATAACAACATTAATGTAGATCATGGCATGTATTGTCGTTTGAAAAATATCTTAATTACATTCAAGGTTTCAGGCCATGGGAGCAACCTCAAGTTTCATTTCCCATGGCTCTGTGGCAGTGTACTCTGGATGTTGAAATCTATGAGTATACATGGCTGTGTGTGTGTGTGTGTGTGTGTGTGTGTGTGTGTGTGTGTGTGTGTATTTGCACATGTTAACATTGGTGGCCCCTAAAATCTCTGTGTTCCCTGAAGAGTACAGTATGTTTTACTATTCAACAAAGCCATAACTCCATTATCTTCTCCATAAAGCTCCCTACAAACACCCTAAGGTAATACATACATTCTTCTTTTTTTCATTCTGAGGTAACAATAGTCTTCCTGAGTATTCAATAACACGACTACATATAATTATCTTAAGAGGAAAAAAAGAACACATACATCAAAAAAAAAATCACCGGCAAACTCAAATTTTTAAGAATAGTACAGCATCTGCATCAATGTGGCACATTTGGAAAATTGACTGCATGTTTGATCTGAAGTGAACTATTGGATAGAGATGCTGCTATCAATCATATGCATTCAATCATTTGTCTGTCTGTCTGTCTATCTTAGTCTCTCTCTGTGGATTGATGGATATGCATATATTGACAGGGCTGCTTCATGCATTACTGCATGGTACACTGACAAGCAGCTCAGTATGAGAGAGACACACATGGTGTCGGAGGAAATGGTTCGAGGGAGCGAAAGCACAAGAACAGAAAAAAGGAAGGGGAGGAAGAAGACAGATGAGAGATAAAGAAAGAGCAGAATGAATCACGGAAAAACAAGACAAATAGGGAGAAGGGGAGAGGTGAGAGGGAAATAGAGGGGGAGAGGGGGGACATTCGTTTGTTCAAAGCAAGCCAAGGTGCGGCATTAAGCTTCATAATCAGTGGGTAAAATAGCAGTGATTGTGCTGGAGGTGTATTGGTAATAAGCACACCATATCAATGATCTTGATCTTTACTTTTTGGTCTGAAGTGATATGATTCTTATGGTGTGGTAGGAGGTATTGCAGTCAAAGGCCCTTTTCTTATCAAGCTAGCACTCACAATCAAGAGAGCAATTCATATAACAACAATATTGCAATGTCACTGCCACCCTAGCAGATTGGAAAATAAATAGGATCCTGAGAGAGGCAATCAGTCACTCATTTAGACAGCCCAATTTAGCACTGACTACCTAAAATAACCCCAAGCCCAACCCCTAACCCTACAGGACAAAGTGCCCCTTTGACTCTTTGGAGAAGATTGAATAATGAAAATCCTAAAGTTGTAGGAGGAGACGCCAGTCGTTAAACCTGTCTCCCCTTGTTAAATCAAAGAACCTCCGGTTGCAACCACCTAACTTATCTGTCTTCTCCCCCAGTTCTTGGCGGAGTAAGTACTCTGCTTGGTTTCAAAATGCCAAAAGACTGAGGGATTCCAATCCACCCCCAGGTTCTCCCCAAGTGCCTGACTGTCAGCGCCCTCCAGTGGGGTCTTCAGATCGTGCGCGTGACGCAGGCATCTTCATGGACAGCCTCTGCTGGTGCGGGAAGCTGTGCTCTCCTCCTCCTCCTCCTCCTCCATTCTCGCCTGCGGGGGGGCTGTACTCCCCTGCCCCGCCATATGGGGGTGACACCAGGGGCTTGCCAGCCTTGTAGGCCTGGGGGTCTGGGCCACTCATGTCATAGCCGTTGCCATGCCCGTTCCCGTGGCTTTTGCTGTGGCCGTTTCCGTGGCCGTTGCCGTACTTCCTGTAGCGCGTGCCATCCCCCTCTCCCTCCTCCTCCCCCTCCTCCTCCGTCATCTCAAAGGCCTTGCGTTTCAGCGCCCCCCCTGACTCTGAGCCCGCCCCCAGGCTGTGAGTGGGGTAGCCATAGCTTCCCCCCACCATGGTGGGCCTGGGGGCCAGGGGTGTGGGGGCGCTGAGCCCAGAGGGGAGGTAGGAGGCACCGGGGTGGCTGTAGCCTGACGCCAGGCTGGTCTGGGGGTGGGGGTAGCATCCTGGAGGGTAGTTGTATACAGGGTTGTTAGGGTTATAGCTGGGCACTAGGGTGGAAGCAGCCTGCAGAGAGTGCAGGGGGCCAGGGGGAAGTGCTGAGCCAGGCTGGGGGCAGTATCCTGAGGAGAGGTAGGTGCTGTTGTAGGCAGGGGGGTAGTCCTGAGAGGGAGGGGCACTGCACGAACTGCCACCACTATATCCTGGGTCAGAGGTCACTACTGTCACACTGCCCGTGCCTGGGAGGCCCACTGAGGAAGCACCCACTTTGGCCCCTGCTGCCAAGGCCTCCAGTCCAGGGTAACACTCTGTGCCCTGGCCCAGGGCCCAGGGCTCGGGCTCGCTCTTCAGGAAAGTCCCAGGCTCTAAGTAAGCCCCTGTGGGAGGCCGCTCATAGGGCATCTCCAGTCCTGAGTATTTTTCGGCATAGCGTTTGAGCAGGGAGGAGGCGGTCAGGGCCGATATGTCGTCGCTGGCCCAGGGGTAACCAGCGGGGGCATAGCCGCGGCGCCCGGCCGTAGAGTACGGGTCATGTTTGTGGCCAGCAGGGGGGGAGGTGGTGGAGGAGACATCCAGGTGCTGCTCAGGCCACTGGGACAAGGGGGCCACGTTCTCTGGAGACCAGTGCATCTTCAACAAACCTGCCAGAGAGAAAGAGAAAGAGAGAAAGAGAAAGAGAGAGAGAGAGAGAGAGAGAGAGAGGGGTTACTCATCACAATCGCTTTTTAATCATTCTAATTCAGTGATGTGTGGAGAAGATATACTGCGTTGATGCAACTTCATGGTCAGAATGGTAAATGGAAAATAGTTGCATGCTTTTGGTGTCATTTCTACCCTTCTCTGTTAAAAAAACAAAACAAAAACACAGCTTGAACATGAATACCCCTCACAGTCACAGTGACCACCTGACCCTCATCCATAATAACTTATTTGCTTAGCAGACACTTCTCCCCATAGTGCCCCCAACACAGCCCCTCCAGTTCTGCCCAGGCAGGGAATCTTGTGCTCTGAGCTTCATGTGGAGCAGTGAACACAGGCTCCACAGCCCCTAGCATGGTCTCCACGGTGATAAGCCTCTATCAAGCCCCTCAGCCTCCTGGCTCCCCTCTGCCACTGCCTCCCTCTCTCTCTCTCTCTCTCTCTCTCTCTCTCTCTCTCTCTCTCTCTCTCTCTCTCACCCTGTGTTGTCTGTCTTGTCCCTGTATATCTCTTTTGAACTTATTCCCATTCATTGTGTATAAGAAAAACAAGTACTTTATTGCTCTCTCTCTCTCTCTCTCTCTCTCTCTCTCTCTCTCTCTCTCTCTCTCACTGGGGCCATTGTTGTTCCACTCTG
>NC_139658.1:19420984-19425984 GCF_951799395.1 Argentina silus | reverse complement strand
CACGGCCAGCATCAACCCCACCATCAACAGGTCCAGGTGGTACCCACAGCCTTTCTGGAGGGGGGTGGGAGAGGAAACACACACACACACACACAAGCAAGCACAGTCACACACAAGCACATACAGTATGTGTGACCGACAGGGTTCAAACCCGGGTCTCCCACATAGCAGACACAAGGGTCTACCATTAGGCTAAGAGGACCTCCTCTCACACATTCAAGCCAACTATTTGAGCAAGATCGGTATGTATATAAATATGTATTCAGTGTGTCCTCTCACCAGAAGTTTGTGCTCCTTGCGGTTGATGATGACAGCGGTGATCTGTTGGTCCATGAAGATGAGGATGGTGCAGAGGAGAGCAGGGATGCAGGCAGCCGGGACCGTCCACCAAGGGTTACGACCTATGGGGTTTATCAGCCAACCACGGTCATCTCTGGTGGGCTGAAAGAACACACATACACACACACACACACACACACACACACAGACACACACACACACACACACACACACACACACACAGACCAGGGAGAAAAAGAGTCAACCTGACCTCACGCCTGACTGTAACATGAATGCAGCCCTGTTTCAGCTCTAACCTCCATCTCCTCCTACCTTGAACTTGCTGGGCACCTGCAGCTTCTGAGAGGGCACTCCAATGACGTAGTCGAGCATGACCATGAACACAATGGTCAGGAAGACCGCAAAGTCACTAATCACTGACCGCACCTGTACACCAATCAGAAATAGTTTAAATGTCAAATAAATAAATAGTTTAACTGTCAAACCTCAAGTAAAGCTTAGCTTTTCAACTGTTAGTACTGTACAGCCTTACTCTGGTCGGGAAGTAGCGGCTGGTCTTTATCTCCTTGAGGAAGGCGGACATGAAGACGGTGGCGAAGAACAAGATGACCGACCAGAAGAGGACGTCAGGGGTGTAGGGGCCGTGGTGTCCACACGCCGTCCCCACAAAGTGGCCCTGCAGACCTATACACTCCTACACGTACGCACGCATGAGAGCGCACACATACACACAGACACACATAAAGATATACCATTATATACACACATATATATAGATATACACACATTTACCACACACACACACACAAAGAGGGGGAAGAGAGAAAGTGATGATGTGTGCGTTTCTCAGGTAGACAGGAAGGAGCCTAAAGGGCAGAGTGCTTATGTGGGATTAGAAACAGACCATGCTGACAGTGATGAACACTATAAGTAGCTAATGTACTAAACAAGAGCTAGCCTCCTTCTACAGAGCTCTATGATGCTCAGCATGAGCAGCGGGGAGGCCAGTGTGTATATGTGTGTGTGTGTGTGTGTGTGTGTGTGTGTGTGTGTGTGTGTGTGTCTGTGCTCCTAAATATTGTACCTTGACAGTGAGGTTGCCCCAAGGCACACCTGAGGATGTGATGTTCCTCTCGCTCCACAGCTCCAGGGTTTTATTACTAGGGTTATCGGGCTCCGAACACCTGCAGCTACACACACACACACACACACAGAGAGAGAGAGAGAGAGAGAGAGAGAGAGAGACTCAACTCAGGACACACACAGGATATGGGAACAGTTGACTTCAAAAGAGGTCTGACAGAAACAACCATGAACAGCGCACACATATTGCACTGTACTAGTTTCACTTCAAAGGGACTAAAAGGTTAGAGGATTGTGTTACTGAGTGGAGATTGGTGTCTCAAGGGAAACCAAGGGAGAGGAGGGACGTAGAGAGAACAAAGACCAGACTCAGCACCCACAGGAGAGAATTATTGACGGAGAGAATGAAATCTCTTCCTTCTAGGTGAGAGGCAGTCCAGAAGAGAGAGTGACAGAGACAGAAAAGGTGAGAGAGAGAGAGAGAGAGAGAGAGAGAGAGAGGGAGAGAGAGAGAGAGAGAGAGAGAGAGAGAGGGAGAGAGAGAGGGAGAGAGAGAGAGAGAGAGAGAGAGAGAGAGAGAGAGGGAGAGAGAGAGAGAGGGAGAGAGAGCGAGCAATAAAGTACTTCTCACAATGAATAATAAATAAGTTCAAAAGAGATATACAAGACAGACAACACAGGGCAGCAACGCAAGCGTGAGGAAGTGAAAAACAGACAACAGAGAGAGAGAGAGAGAGAGAGAGACATGGAGAGACTGATGCGGTTTGGTCCTCACTATGCCAGTGTGAGTTTGTCCAGGTTGCTGTGTGTGTTGATGGGGTACAGTTCCCCCAGGTGGTTAAGCTTCTCCAGGGCTTCGTAGATGAAGATGAGGCAGATGAGCGCGGCGAAGGCCTCCTCCGTGAACCTGGTGATGTAGCACACCAGAGCGCTGGCGTCCGTGGCCACCAGCACCAGACACAGGAACGCCGTCCACAGGCCGATACAGGTCCGCAGAGACAGGTAGGACAGGCCAAAGTCCCTGAGAGAGGGAGGAGGAGGGGGAGGAGAGGAGAGAGGGAGAACAACATTAGATTGAGTCGTATATCATTCAAGAACTATAGAACTATCATTCAATCAAAATTAGATTGAGTCGTATATCATTCAAGAACTCCAATTACACACACTATACTGTGGTGAGTATTTGTATTTGCACAACATTGCAGTGTTGACGTGTATGTGTACAGAGAGAGCACTGACTTGCAGAACTTGAAGAGGATCTTCTCAAAGACGAGTACAGGGCCTGTGCTGCCCAGGATGGTGAGAGGCTGGCCCGCAAACAGAGAATAGGCCACCCCAGTCATAGACGCACCCAGCAGAGACTCTATGGCGCTCTGGGACACACACACACACACACACACACACACACACACACACACACACACACACACAGTGAACCTTTATGTGTGTGTTTGCATGTGTGTGTGTTTGCATGTGTGTGTGTTTGCACTTACGATGCGTCCCTCTGTGGCCTCCCCGAGTAGCCCTCCGAAGGTGATCACGGGGGACATGCAGGCGCAGTAGAGGAAGAGGAAGGAGGCTATACACTGTAGACTCAGCCCATCCTTATAGTCACTCAGATAGAACGGAGCTTTCCTCTTAATGTCCATGACCAGACCCCCAAACAACCTGAGGGTTAGGGGAGGGAAAAGATCGAAATCAGGGAGATTATATTTACTGTACCATAAGGGCTTCACAAAGAAAACTCAAATGTTGGAATAGATTTAGAGCATATGCTTGTATGAATGAATGTTTTGATGTCATGTGTGGATTGGTTGTTGTTGCTGTGCAGAAGGTCACACCTCCCAGTTCTCTGGAGCTCTGGCCCATGATGCTCTCCGTGTGGCTCCTCCTCCACCGGGCAGGCCGTGCCATTGGGAACCCCCGGCATCTTCCTCTTCTCCTGCACACACGCACGCACGCACACACACACACACACACACACACACACACACACAACCAATCAAACAGCTCAGTGAGAAACCAACAATCTTTTTGGACTCGTGCCATGTTTTAATGTCAAAGGCAAAGCCAAGCTAGAGGGATCACCTGAGAGGGGACACTCTTGGGGGGCTCGATGCGGATGGAGGGGTCCCACTCCCCAGGGGGCAGGACGGTCACCTGGTCCAGGAACTCATCCACCCCAGCCAGCAGGTCACTGCGGTCCTTGGCCTTGTAGGCCACATCATGGAAGATCTGCACCAGAAGGTAGAGGACATGGTGTGACCATGCACAGGTCAAGGCCTGAGTGTGTACTGTTGGTCTTTGCCTGTGCGATGTCTAATGGTGGTCAAGGAAAAAGCAATGAAGTGTCTGTGACTGTGGTCTAGATTTCAGGACCAGAAAGGGAGAATCTACAGTGTTTCTACAGTAAGTAAACCTGTTTCATGTCCAGTATTGACTGTGTATTGTTGAGACCACTGTGGTTTAACTTTTCATCCAGGCCCTCAACGTACCTGAATGCTCAGTCTTAAAGAGAGATGAACAGGGGCGGGCTCTTACCTCGTCAGTCATGATGGTTGCCATGGAGCGGCCAATCTCGTGGTACTGCTGAGCCTTTCCATCAGGGCCCAGGAGTATGAATAAGAACCTGCAATATGTGAGGAGGTTAACAGCAGCCTTCTGTTTTCATACACTATTCATATCAAAGCCCACGTTAACAACACAACACAGTCCTTAAGGAAATAGTTAACAGCAGCTAAGACACATCTCCATACCTCTTACACGTTATGTTATGTAATGTGTGTGTGTGTCTCTAGCTCTGTCTTAACCCTAACACACACTACAGAGCCAAACTGAGCCAAGCCAAACTGAGCTGTACAGGGCTGGCCTGGTTACGCATTCACCGCAGTTGCTGAAACAGGGCTGGAAAGGGATGTGAAAGGTATATCTGTATGGTTCAGGTCGGTCCTGTAGCGTGTAAAGCCCCTCACGCCACAAACACACCCTCCCTCACAGACTACCTGGTGGGTATGGGGACCTCAGTGAGGCCGGTGAGCAGCACGGCGGGGGACAGGCGGACAAAGGCCACCACGGGCCTCTCCAGGAAGTCCAGTTCTCCCACCAGCACGTTGGACGCCTCGGCCCCTGTAGGGATCTTCTTCATGAAGTGCATGTCCACCTGGCAGAGAGAGGAGGGGAGGGGAGGACACGACTGTAGAAACTACTGAGAGACAAACACATACTCAGAATAAATACAGAGACAAACACACACACACGTAACTCTGAATTTCTATTGTCATTATCATAATCTCACACACACACACACACACACACACACACACACACACACACACACCTGACCACATCTGACATGGGCTGCCTGGGACAGGATGTATCGTGTTAGACAAACCAGGTGTAATTCCCCTGCTTCTCTCTAGGAGGCAGTGTGTGACCCAGATGTTCTCTGACTGACACCTCTGATTGATCTCAGTAGGATGCTGCAGCCACACACTACCACAGTCAGCAAAACAAGTGAAATACTGCTCAGTATACTACAGGGGTGGAGAATTCACCATGATGTCTCCGACCTGTATTGATCTAAATGGGTATAAGGCTATGGATTGATCCTATGAGTT
>NC_139658.1:19410984-19413484 GCF_951799395.1 Argentina silus | reverse complement strand
TGCCCTTCAGGTTTGAAGATTAAATCTTGTTTCATCACCCACATGCTAAACCTGTTGGTGCTCTCATATACATGAGTTTTTGCTTACTCTGCTCTGTGTGTGTGTGTGTGTGTGTGTGTGTGTGTGTGTGTGTGTGTGTGTGTTCATGCTACCATGCTACAGTGAGAACCTACTGTACACTATGTGAGTACAAGAGATAAGACCTCTAGAACGGTCTGCTGCATACTGATGTATAACTCCCGTGATGAGGTACAGCTGTATGAGTTGATGTGGGCGGTGTCTTCGTGGGAACCTGACTCACAGAGCTCTATCCACCAGCGCTTACATCAGTAATCTCTCTGTCCATCACCCTCTCCCGCTTCCTCTCTCTCCCGCTCCGTCTCTCTCCGTCTCTCTCCCTCTCTCTCCCGCTCCCTCTCTCTCCCGCTCCGTCTCTCTCCCTCTCTCTACCACACCTGTGCTCTGTGATTAACGGGTCTTCAGATTTCTCAAGGATTTTGTGTCATTGTGACTCATCTAGTATTTGTTTAGAGGCTTTGTTTTCTCAATACAGTATAAATCAAAGACAGTGCAATCACCACATAACACACTCTGGATAATCTTTGATATTGATATTCAGGATAATAATAAACCATAAGTGCTCTAGCAGCAGAGTGGTTTAATGATCTGTAAACAGTAAACTGTACATGTAGTGTAACACAACAATGCTTGTTGAAGTGTGTGGGTGGGGTGGGGGGGGGGGGGGGGGGGGTCATCTCCCTCCACCCATACACTCCCTTAGTAATGCAACCTTTGACAAACAGAATGCAGTAGTGTTTATATAAATCTCTCCTCATGCATATGGACGTTGCCTCCCACTCATGGCTACAAGTGTGTGTGTGTGTGTGTGTGTGTGTGTGTGTGTGTGTGTGTGTGTGTGTGTGTGTGTGTGTGTGTGTGTATAATAGGTATAATAGGTATAAAGATCCCTGAGGGCTTACAGGGAAACGGTGAGGAGGAGAGGGATGGAGGGAGGGAGGGAGGGGGAAAGAAGGATGGCTTTGTATAAGCACCAAGACAACAAACCATCTTCATTTCTGTAAAGGGAAGGGGCGAGGGATTTTGTCAGAAAAGGTGTCTGTTTGTGTGTGTGTGTGTGTGTGTGTGTGTGTGTGTGTGTGTGTGTGTGTGTGTGTGTGTGTGTGTGTGTGTACAGTGAGTGGCTAGAGGGGGATTCAAATGATAAAGAGATAATGCTGCATGTGTGTTAAAAATACAACAACAGACAGAAGGAATGTGGCAGCTGGAGCATTGGATCCATAGTGCTCTGCTCATGTCAATCATTTCATCGACCCTGTAACTGAAGGGTCATAGGTCATAGGTCACAGGGGGTGGGGTGGTGGGTGGTAATAATATCATCACAACACTGCAGTCTCTGGGGCTCCACAGGACTGCTAGCTGCGGGGTTGGTCGACCCTTCCTCACAATTTCCAGTTTTTCTTGAAAGGTCCTTCTCGAAAAAGGCTTTGCCAGTAAATCTGCCACCAAATCCATTTCTTCTCCTCCTTCAGCCATTGTGCGTTAAAAATGTGTGTGAAAATGCTAACGGAGGCGGCTAGGTAAGCTAGAAGGCTCCGGCGTGTCAAAGAATACGCCCAACATGGCAAACTCGAAATCTGATTGGTTAAAGAATATGACAGTCAACAACATCGTCCCCATTTGCTTCAACAGCAGAGGGGATTCACTCGATATTCCGAAGGCCTCAGGGTAGGTTTTTCACCCGGAGACAGCACAGGTGGAACATCTGATTGGATAAAAGCTCTAATTTATATTAAATTATAAAATATAATTGTCTGATTCTGACAATCTCTAGGCCAACGGAGGAGGCCTTGCTGGCCCTGACGGCCCGCCTCTGGTCCATTCTATGTCATTATTGGAGAATCCAAGTCAATACTGGTGACCTTGGTCAGACAACACAGGGCAACACTGACCCCTCACAGAGCGTAGTAAACAACCGGCAGACATTCCACCGGAAAGGAGGCCATGGTATTAATAATAACCATACGACACATTCTATTACTACACTTGCTGCTCCACATTAAAGCTCAGCTTGGACTGGACATTTAATTAACCCTCCCAAATACGATAACACAATGGAACAATTTGTAAGTCAAATTCAATCAACTGAAAATGGACTCATAGACCTGGGTGTGGTCCTCCGGCAATGATCCTGCATCTCGAAAAGGGCTATGTTGGAATTGCAGACTCAGTGTGTGTGTGTGTGTGTGTGTGTGTGTGTGTGTGTGTGTGAGAGAGATATGCAGTGGCAGTGCAAAAACTAATCAGGATCTGTCTGACACCCTTGAAGGATCACGGCATAACCGGACCAGGCAGGTCTGTCAGCATGTGGCATACTGTAGCAGCGTAGAATACAACAGAGTCTCTCTGCCTGGTGTTTTAAAATCTCTTAATATCTCTTTAAACGTGCATTTAATTGTTGTTAATTGATCTCGATGTTTCA
>NC_139658.1:19398484-19408484 GCF_951799395.1 Argentina silus | reverse complement strand
AATAGGATATTCTTTTACTTTGCCTGATGTTTTTTTGGTTGCCGTGGTATCGTTTAGGAATCAAAATCGTGACACTTAAGATGGTATCGGCATCAAAGTCAACATTGTGGCATTGTGACATCACTAGCCTGCGCTGCAGCCATCTTCAGTTGTTGTTTGTTTGGAGGATGTCTTGCCTTAAGTCTCCTCTTCAGCAAATGAAACGCATGTATAATAGGATTGAATCTGGAGATTGACTTGGCCAGTCTTCAACTTTTCACTTTGTGGCCCTGAAAACCTCCCTAGTTGCTCGTTCTTTCTTTCTTTCTTTCTATCTTTCTTTCTTTCTTTCTTTCTATCTTTCTTTCTTTCTTTCTTTCTTTCTGATCAGCTGGACTTCCCTCTCCCTCTCTGTTAGACTCTGTGTTGTATGGTTGTTGTATGGTAACACACAGGACTGTGCTGTGTTGTATTATTATGTTCAGCCAGGGCTCTCAATGGGACTCAACTGAATACATGAAGAATATTTTCGAAAAATATATGTGACATGTTTTTCTCAATATCTGTAATACGAATTTAAATGATTTTCACAATGCATACAGCACACACACACACACACACACACACACACACACACACACACACACACACTCCACTGTGTTATCAGGCAGTGCAGCTGTGGCTGGTGAATTAGGGCTGGCATCCAGTCTGTGCGCTGGAGCTCAGACTGCAGGCTGTATAATCAGCTCTATTAGGGAGAGAGAGAGAGAGAGAGAGAGAGAGAGAGAGAGAGAGAGAGAGAGAGAGAGAGAGAGAGAAAGAAAGATGGTGGGGAGTACTAAAAGCTCTGTCCTAGAAAAAAATAAACATCCGATCTCATCAATTCGTTCGATTTTGTTGAGTGCAGATGAAAGGGGGAGAAAAAAACAGACTGACCAGTTTGCTGCCTTTTAGTTTGCTGTCTGCCTTTTAGTTTGCTGTCTGCCTTTTAGTTTGCTTTCTGCCTTTTAGTTTGCTGTCTGCCTTTTAGTTTGCTTTCTGCCTTTTAGTTTGCTTTCTGCCTTTTCTCTCAATTCAATAAGGGAACTGGATGTGTGGATACATGTTAGAGGGAGGAGGAGACCCAATGGTGGCAGGACATGGTAATATGTAATATATTGTTGTTAGCATATATATATATATATATATATATATATATTAAGACATGGTGACCATAGCTTTAATAGTTGTATTGAGTCTCCATTTGTACAGTATCAGTTCAATGAGGTGAGCTGACCCGACCTTCACATGCTGTACTGTACCTGGTCTGTTTGAACAGGATTTAGTTCAGTGTAAATGTTGGTTTATCCTGGTCACAGTTCATTAGTGCTAGTGGTTAATGGCATTCTCACCTTTATGGCCCAGTCATGCAGGTATGTGTTGTTGTAACAGGTTAACGGGCACCCACCATTCATCACGGCACCTCTCCAGGGTCCCTTTAAAGTGCTTCAGCTAATTCAAAAACACACACTTGAGGCGTCGCTTGCTTTGACATCACCTATGTGCTGAGTGTCTATGATGGCTTGAGTGTGTGTGAGTGATTTTCCATGGCAAGTGATCTGCATCACTCTACCTGCCGCCATCACCTGGCAACCCCAGGTTGCCACCCCCCCCCCCCCCCCCCATCTCTCTCTTTCTCTTACACTCTCCCCTTCCCCCTCACACACACTCCCCCCCACACACACCTTAGTCAGTCACCGTCACAATTACTCAAGAGGGCATGACTCCACAGACATTTTCACCTAGCTTAGGACCCCCCACACACACACACACACACACTCACACACACACACACACACACACACACACACACACACACACACACACACACACACACACACACCTTAAGTCAGTCACCGTCACAATTACTCAAGAGGGCATGACTCCACAGACATTTTAACACATTACGACCCCCTCCCCCCCACACACACGCACACACACACTCACACATCTCTCCCCCTTCTCCACCCCTTTGCTTCCAGCCCCTGAAATGGCTGCCTGTCCTTGAGTTCCTGTCCTTCACAGGCTCATCAGCACTAACCACTGATGGGAGTCACACACAGAGGCTGGCTGAGAGAGAGTGCAGGGACATCACATCACAGCTGCCCACCACCGCCTACTGGAAGACTCCAGCTCCAGCCTGCACTGTCTAGAAGCCCCTTGTTTGTGATTGTCTGCAGCAACAGGAGACAAACCTTCAATTGACACTGTCTGAGTGCCAAAAGACCAGAACATCACAGCTCCATTTTCCCGTCTGATAAACGCTTTGGTCGCAAGGAACATCTTAAAAATAGACTCTCTGTGGGGATTTCAGTGAGCGAGAACGGGAGTGAGAAAAACAGGGAGAAATGATACTGACAAAATGATAAAAGTAAAGAGGGCAATTAATAACTAACAAAGAATTGCAACTGGTGTGGATTGTGTATGAACAATAGCCTGCTTTTCAAAGACAAGAACAACATAGCGTGCATTTCCGAGCTCGGTCCCCAATCTAGTGTTGTTCCATTCCTGAGGATGACATGACAGCTAATATTGGAGTCAGAGACACAGTGGTCTGGCCTCTCAGGCTGATAAGACCCCCATTTGACCCCCTTGTTACCTCGTGACAGCAGATCACAGCCAAAAGACAATCACACACACATATGTGCTTAGGGAACGGAATGTCCAATTTAGCTCAGATCTAAAGACTGGGAGCATGTTGTCCTCCATGAAACACTCTTTCATGGACATTCTATCTTACGAATAAAACCTGCTACTTGTTCATAATCCTTTTAGGCAGTGTGTCTGTCGGCCCTTTGACTTTGATGGTTTGAGGTTTGATATGCAAATCAAAGCTTAGGGACTGACTAGAAATTCGAAATGCAGTGGGAAAAAATCATGTCTAATCTATGATACGCTATGCTTACACAACACAATACCAGGCAATGAAACCAAAAGAGGACATCAGGTCAAAACAACTAGAGTTGGTGTTCATCCCAAACAAATAGAGCATCCAACACATTAGTCTGCCCTTGTCCTGGATGAACATGCTGATCAACGAACACCACCAGAACTCTACAGTCAACCTGGCTCATGGAGAGGAGCCATGTGGGCCAAGCTTAAAGGGATGACATATTAATCTGTGGAGGACAGGATATGGTTCCTCTGAGTGGCCTGCATCTTAAAGGGATGAGGCTGCGTGACGTGTCTAATGACGCCTGAGATAATCACGAAGGAATAACTGCCATAACACCGCATCACAGCACTGCCATAACACTCATCTCAACAGACTCACCGCAACAGACTCACCGCAACAGACTCATCTCAACAGACTCATCTCAACAGACTCATCTCAACAGACTCATCTCAACAGACTCATCTCCCCACCACTGTCAGCAAATGAGCTATCATCAACAACAAGCAGGGAAACAAACCTGCACGTCCACTGGCAACGCTGGGGGAAAAAATACACCCAATCAAGTACAGCCGTCTAATTAATGAATAGCGCTACCAGGGGGCACAGCACATATGTACAGTATGTCATGTTTGATGCTCATGGGGTTAATGAGCTGTGTGTGACAGAATCAATGACAAGTTCATAGCAGAACTTGACCCATCTTTCAGTTCGTGAAACAACAACAAAGAGTCGCTCATTAATCTCACACTCATCTGGCACCAACTGCAGATGAACAAACAAACGAGGGAGATAACCCGCGGTCACTGAGGGCATGAACAATCGATATCTCTACAGCACCTCTCAATAATCATTCAGCATGAGTGCCACTGTGACATCATAATGCCGCTATCACAGGACACCTGTCACGCTACAGTAATATTGACAGTGACATTCAAAGTGCAAAGATTTATCATGTCACTTAAAAGTCATAAGTGATCAATGACCCAAGAAGTGTGTTTGACTGTGAATGGCTATGTCAGAAAATTCCCCCAATGTGTAGCCAGTGTAGAGGAAAAATCAGTCACATGAACGTTGACATTCCTCCTGTCCCCGTCACAGCTCACTGGAGGCAACAGTCTAGGTCTTAGCCTTGGATAGGTTACAATCACCTCTCCTGCTATGCCTCTCTTTGACTGCCCCACCACGCTCTTTCCCACCTCCTTTCATCCCAGCTCCCCCACTCTCCTCCCCCTCATCCTCCCTTCTTCTAATAGCCCCCACCCCCCCCCCCCTCCCTCCATCCTGTCCTCTCTCTGCCACTAGCAGCACGCTGACCTGACAGCAGTGCTACAGATCCTGACTCTGACAACTGGGCCTGTCACTTCCAGACTGTGCTGTGTGTCTGAAGGGCTGGTAGAGCACTGAGGCTGCTGTTGCTGCTGCTGCTGCTGCTCTGCCACATACCCTACAGTACAGGATCATACTGGAGCTGTCCTGTCCTGTTCTACTCTGCACTACACATGGTTTATACGACAAACACAGACCCTTACAACGTGACGAGAGCAGAAGGGAGATAGAAAAGAGCGAGGGAGGAAGGGGAAGGAGAGGAGAGGGTGAGAGTGAGGTTTTATGTTACAAATAGAGGAGAGGTGAGGTGAGGAGAGGGGAGGGGAGGGGAGGAGTGGAGAGGAGAGGAGAGGAGAGGAGTGGGGAGGGGAGGAGAGGAGAGGAGAGGAGAGGAGAGGAGAGGAGAGGAGAGGAGAGGAGAGGAGAGGAGTGGGGAGGGGAGGGGAGGAGAGGAGAGGAGAGGGGAGGAGCGGAGAGGAGAGGAGAGGAGCGGGGAGGAGAGGAGAGGAGTGGGGAGGGGAGGGGAGGGGAGGAGAGGGGAGGAGCGGAGAGGAGAGGAGAGGAGAGGAGAGGAGAGGAGAGAGGCTGAATTGACTGCTCTAGCCTAGAGCATAATGACTCACTCACTCACTGTTCAATGTCAGTCATTTATTTCTGTCTCTCTCTCTGTCTCTCTGTCTCTCTAAGTTGCCATCCATAATGCTGTGGCCTTGGTGAGTAGAGTAGGTGAGATCATGCTGGCTTTTATTATAACTTTTTTTTTATCTAAGAGCTACTTCTGTGAGTTGCTTTTATTATCATCAGTGAGTACTGATGTGTCTGAACAAACACAGATGCACCCCATTCTATTGCAATGCTCAATGCACACATTCATTCAGTGTGTTAATGCAACACACACATGCTCACCCACTCACTTGTCGAATGGCCGAGAGACGATGCATGAAGGATAAAATAACATTTAGGGGTAATATGTACCTACTAGTGAAAGGACACCCTTGAAGACATGGAGGACAGCTGGAGCTCAATATTGCCTAATGTAGTGTAGTCAACCATAATCATGTACTGTAATCATGTACTTATAAAGCACTGTAATATATTGACCGACTGCCTTTACGCATACATTCATATTTGCATGTGTGTGTTACCATAGCCTCTCTATTTGTACAGCCTCTGCCACTAAGAGGTCATTGCTAGGCCTGTCTCTGCTACCAAATGGATCAACAACTACCGTCTATTGTGCCTCTCTCACAGTAATACCTTAGCCTAGGTATACATATTTGGGCTTTGCAAACACGAAGATAAACTCACTAATTAAAATGGTGCCAGTTGGATGGCATCAGGGAACGACAGGGCTCAAGGGTTATCACCATGATAACATCCAAGCTACACTACAGTATATGAACTTCCAGTGCACTGCGACCAAAGTTTGGTCAGAAGGGACAAATGCCACAGCAACACAGCACTTGAATTATCGTTAATTACAGAAATGGAATACATTGTAGAAAGTTACATCACTGAGTACCTTTACAACACTGCCTTTGTTTAAAGGGGCACTCTGGGATTGGTACATCAATTTTTGAAATTTAAATGAATTATATATTAACATTAATCCTTAAAGAATATAACTTAAAAATGCCTCATCAATTTAGTTAAACTTTCTTACTGAAAGAAGAACCCAAAATATAAGCTTATTTTACTCCACTGTTTGTAAACAATGTAGGCCTAATTGTACCATAACTGTACAATAGCTTCAAAATATGGTTAAAACTATCATTATGAACTCATGAATGGTCCTGCTCCTGCTCCTGCTCCGTCTATGACACTCAGAGTGATTACATTTCTCCAGCTGTTTAACAAACAAGTGGTGGGGAGACCGCTTGGTTGTCGTTTGAATCCCAGATTATCCCTTTTAGACAACTACAGTATTTTGACATTACATACATTAAAGCACTTTCACACAGTGACATATAAGCATGCTCACTCTGAATGCTCAGGGCTAATGATGATGATATAGTGTTTGCCCAGTACACACACACCCCTCTCCCATCACTTCTAGTGCAGCCGAAGTCTTCTCATTATTTTCTTCCCAGGACACGACTAAATTAAAGCTCTGAAACTGCTCTCTCTGATCTGTATCATGCTCCCTAATCAATTTCTCCACAGTATGATTAGAATCACAATGATCATGTACAATTCTATTTGGCTGCGCGCTGTCTCTCGGAACCCTTACGAGACATTCCATTGGCAAACCTGGATAGGATGTTCTTGTACCAGAATAGAATTGCATTATTGTATCATTGTGGACCTGTCTGGACAAAAACCCCAAGCAGTCTATTATATCAGCATTTCCTTTAGACTACGTTATACACATAAAAAGTACATTTTGAATGGACATAATATGTGTTTCATGTATCGTCTCTGGACAAATGTTCGTCTCAGTTGGTACACACTGTCGAGGCAAAAGCATTTCTAGAACTGCGTGCCGTGTCAGCTGATAACGGGTCGGATCCATCACGTATTGTTGTGAGACGAGGCTAATTTCATTTTTCTCTCGATAGGTTAATTTGATTTAGCCCTCTGGTCCACCCTTATTAGGTTACTAACTAACACGATGAAATTAAACCTTATCACCAAGCTAGTTAGCTACAATCACAGCACAGTGGATCACGGAAGGATGGCGTCAAGGTCATTTGAGGGTAATTTCGAAAATGATGTATTAGATTAACAGAATATTCATAACATTGACACAATTAAATTATTAAATGTTTTTTTTTTTATATGAGTTAAGAGTTGCTGTAGTGTGAAATAAAGTTAGGATTGAATGTAGCCTAAATGGTATTGCTACTTACATTGAAACAATACCAACCCTATCAATAGGCTTGAGTAAACTACATATGTATCAACATATGTCACGGTGTGTGTTATTGAGCAGCAATCTTCTAATGTTACTGCTCCGCCGGAATCCTTCTTTACATGTAGGCTAATTTGTTCTTTAACCTATCTACATGCTGCACCTGCAAATATGCGTGTGGAATACAGCTGGGGAACTTGACAGACAGATTTCACCACACTAAGTAGTGCATTGCAATGCGATATCCTGCATGTGTCCTGTGGGAATTCTGACGCTGCACGTGCCAGCGCTTCGCAATAATATAAACACATCAGTGCACTCTGATCCCACACAAACCCTTACTACACTGGGTTACCGAACGCATCCTTGGTTTCATCTAATGGCTGCTCAATCTACCACAGGTTATCAATTACTAGCTTGCATGAATTATGCTCATTGTGTAACAAACTGGTTCAGTCTGCCTCATGGGCAAAGATGGAGAGAGAGAACATTGGCTATTGATCTTGCCGCGTCTAATAAAAAACCTCCGGATGTGTTTTTTTGCATCACCCCGATAAAACCGCTATAACTGTAGCCTAATGTGGAGTTGTTACAGTTGTTATCATCAAAGTAGACTACTTAAACACCAGGCTGAATAATTACATGGTTTACTTCAATTCTTCTAGCAGTTTTTACAATTAATTATGGAGTGGACAAACCGTTTGATGAGAAGAGACAGTTTACCTGGTAGCTCAACATGCTCTCGGGGTCGTTGACTCCGGCGGGCATGATAGTAGCGTTTAACTTGACCGAGTCAAAAGGTGAGGTTTCAGCCAAGACAGCTACAAGATGACGAAGTGTTGTCAGTCAGTGGTTTGAGGAGCAGTCATTCATTGGTAACATCACCGCTCACATTCTGACATGCATGGTGCAGGCAAACATCTTCCCAGCTGAGAGAAAAAAACGTAAGGATTCGAAATATGTCCTGTTCTGTTTTGGTCGTTATTATCGTCCCGATGCGCGCGCTCTTCAAGCTCTCCTCCCTTTGGTCCTGGATGAGGATAGCAATGGATGCAGCATCACGCCCATGCAGCCAATGGGAGGGCAGAGAATGACTATATGCACTGCGACGCATTGCTGTTGCTGAACTGATAACATGATAAAGTCCTATAACGATTAGACCCTTGAACAGAGCCACATTGACTTGCTACAACAGGAGTAGATTGGAATGGATTCATTCATCTTAAATGTGTTACATATCATTTGAGCCTTAAATGTGGCTACAATAGCCAATCAGCGCCGACAGGTGCTAGTAGATGGACACTCTCTTACCGGCAATAAAGGTATAGGCCTACTGTATTTTATTAGGAACCACGATGAAACACTGTTAACAAAGTCTCTCTCTCTCTCTCTCTCTCTCTCTCTCTCTCTCTCTCTCTCTCTCTCTCTATCCTTCTGAACCCATCCCCGTTCAAACAAAATGACCATCTCCAAGTCCTGCTTCCAAATAACTTGGTTGTGATAATAACATGCCCCTGCATAAAGAGTTGCTCAGAAACCAGAGAGAAGAATGACACGTGAGGAAATGTGGGATGTGAAATAGAAGTAGAGACTTGAACACCAAAACGTGTTCCTGTAAGATCTGGAAAGCTTTGAATGCCACCTAGTGGACAATATCTAGCTGTCTTCCACTCATTGCTGCAATGAACTGCAACTACAGTAGGCTGATCAGTGGACATAATAAGAAATGCTATAAATGATACTTGGAAAATGATCAAATCATTATTAGAAAACGGGACTTTTCGATGACAATCCATATGCTTAAACACCTTTATAAGAATATATTAAGATGTAGAAAATAATTAGGATGGTGGATTCTTAGAATCTCTGTACAGGAATACCTGATGAGGAGGTCTACTAAGATACATTCTCTCAGAAATGTGTCTAGCAAAATCATAACTTCTAATAGAAGTTAGCATTTCAGTCTGGGACCTGTTTGAAGGGAATTCGGGTGCTTTGAGGTACACAACTGAATGCATGTGCCACTAGAAAGGGGCTGAACTTTGTTTGTACACAGCACAGAAGAGTTAAGCCTGTTTAAGGGGATGATAAAGTTCAACATATTTTTCAGTTGCTGCTTTTATTAAGCATCTGTGAAATGTTTAATGAGTTGGAACTGCTGCGTAATCTTTGGACAAGTCAGTGGCTTTGCAGATAATTAAATCATTCGCTGTCACAATCTGGATTTCCATTAATCTCTTAAGTAGCAAACTTTATCAATAATGCATGTGGAATTGTTCACACCTGAAACAACCAAACAGGGATTAGTGTTGGATCAACAGACTGACTGTCGCCAACCAGACAAACATCCTCCCATTCTCTGGTTTCAGCTCACAGCCAGTTCAAGCGCAAGTCAGCAAATCAGGTGATCTGTAGGGAAAACACTGGATCTTTCAAAGTGGCCTCAATGTGTAAAACATATGTTTATGGTCTCTTGATAAGAGTGATAAACTAAGTAATGCATGCTGTAGCCTATATATTTAAATATAAATACGATTGTTTAAATAACAATCTTGACACATTCTCTATTCACTGCAATCAAGTTTTGTCTGTGATCCAATGTCTTACATGCATAGCTGAGCTATTCATATTTTTAGGAGGGTGCTACACGTCTGCTTTGGGCGGTTGTTATAGTGACTACAAACAGTGTGTAGGAACTTGAGAGAGGCAAGACTGCGCAGGTGCGTGAATGCTCGGGTCACGGGCAGTGAAAGGCAGACGCTGCGCGAGAGGCACTGGGAACGGACAGGTGAGTTCACTGTGCGCGCACTCACTGAGATGACCATGGCAGTCACAAATCTGTTGCCAAGAGATGAGAATTATTTCTAAAACATTTTTGTTTAGCTGTTTTACCGTACTGAGTCCAGCAC
>NC_139658.1:19353484-19395984 GCF_951799395.1 Argentina silus | reverse complement strand
ACCAATCACTATGCAAAGGCCGGCACTTTCACCACCAAGGTCAATCTCATTATTACTGATTATGCGCTAACGACTTATACACTAACCCTGACTCATTAAGTTCTGTCCTATCCCCCCGCCCTCTCCCTGCCCACCCCCTCTCTCCCTCCTTCCCTCCCTCTCTCTCAGGTGGGGCTGTGCGTGAACTTGCGGAACCTCCAGTGGTTTGATGCTGCAGACCCAGACACCTTCTTCCCACGATGCTACAGACTCGGGGCGGAGGATGAAAAGCACGCCTTCATTGGTCAGCCCCGTAGCCCGCTCACCGGCAGCCCATTCTTTGAACCGTCTCTTATGTCCTCATTGTCCTGTACCATCTCTCATTCCCTACACCGTCTCAGCCCCAGTTACACCGCTGACACCTCTTCCTTCCTTCCCTGAAGAGGATTTCAGGAGGACAGCGTGCACCAGCCTGCTTCGCTACGTAGTGGAGAGGAGGGGTGAAGAGGTAGGAGGAAGAGAGGGGGAAGAAACATTGGAAGAGAAATCGGAAGAATCTGAGGGTATCTCTTTGACACAGTCACTAAAAAATGCAAAACATGTATCATATACACTGACTGACATACTGTACACACGTGCACACACACCCACGCATGCACGCACCCACGCATGCACTCACACACAGAGTCAGAATAAACCTTTGCAAGTCATTCTCAGTCCTCTCATTGTTTTTCTCAGGACATCGGAAGCAGTGCAAACGCAGAGCAACTCGATCGGTTGGTCCTGGAATGATTGACAGAGCCTTACACGTATGCCAGGAGTTTCTCAACAGCTTAGATCACAGCGACATTGATGTCACCAGGGAAACGCCACCCTCCCTCACAGAGCAACAGTGGGCGGAGTTTATGCGTGACTACTACCTGGTTGTCCAGTAAGTGTATTTGGATTCGTCGGTTAGCTGGAATGACTTTAGTGAAGTCACTTTTGTTTGCTTGACTTTTGATCTAGTTTGTACACACTAACATCCAGTAAATCCTTCGTCCTGCAAAAAAAAAGAAAAAAAAGAATACTCAATCCTGGTCCTGCCGCAGTGGTCCCAGGTTTTTGTCCCAGCATAGCGCTATCACACCTGATTGAACAAATCAACTGATCTTCAGAACCTTGATTAGCTGAATCAGGTGTGTCACTGCTGAGCTGAGACAAAAGAGATGATCACTGTTCTAACCAACCTGATGATCAAAGATCCAAGGGACGGTACATTACATACAGTATATTACCATTGCACTAACCCCCCCCCCCCCCCCTCTCTCACCCCCCCCCCCCCCCCCCGTCTGTCTAAGTAGTGATGGCGTGGTGATAGAGGACAGTGGTGGGTATGTCGAGTGCTGTCAGGCCATGCTGACCAGGCTACAGGAGGTGTGCCCACAGCTGGATACAGACGGCCTCCACAGCATCTGGATCATCAAACCGGGGGCCAAGTCACGGGGCAGGGGTGAGCCTCCGCTCCACCATCCTCTCCCTTTCTCTTTATTCCTCTTCTCTATCCTCTATAGGTTATCCTCTCCCCTCCTCTCTTTCTTTCTTTTTATATCTTTCTCTTTCTTTCTTTCTTTCTTTCTTTCTTCCTCCCCCCCCCATCTTATCTATTTCTCCTATTTCTCTCCTTCTCTCCAGGTATCATGTGTATGAATCGTCTGGATGAGATCCTGAGGCTGGTGGACAGTGACCCGTCCGTGATCAAGGACAGTAAGTGGGTGGTGCAGAAGTACCTGGAGCGCCCTCTGCTGGTCCACGACACCAAGTTCGACCTGCGCCAGTGGTTCCTGGTCACAGACTGGAACCCCCTGACCGTGTGGTTCTACCGTGAATGCTACCTCCGATTCTCCACTCAACCTTACTCAACCCAGACTCTGGACAGGTCAGGAGGAGAGGAGGGGAAAAGAGAGATAGAGGAGTGGGGGGCAATGAAGGGAGGTAGGAGAAAAAGGGAGAAAAGAGAGAGAAGAGAAAGGGAGAAAAGAGAGAGAAGAGAAAAGCTCAGCTTGCTTGTTCATTTGCTGCACATACAGGTGTAACATTACCATAGTGGATCTGTATCATACTTACAAAAAGACTCCTCTCTTTCCATCCATCCATCCATCCATCCATCCATCCATCCATCCATCCATCCATCCATCCCCTTTCTCTCTCCCTCCAGCTCTGTCCACCTGTGCAACAACTCCATCCAGAAGCACTTCCAGCCGTCTCAGCAGCGCCACCCGGGGGTGCCAGAGGACAACATGTGGTCCTGCTCTGAATTCCGGGCCTTCCTACGGGGGCAGGGCCGGGGGGCGGCGTGGGGGGCGCTGGTGGTCCCGGGGATGCAGCGGGCGGTGGTCCACGCCCTGCAGACAGCCCAGGACCTGGTGGAGGGCCGCAGGGGCAGCTTTGAGCTCTATGGGGCAGACTTCATGTTGGGCAGAGACCTGAGGCCCTGGCTGCTGGAGATCAACGCCAGCCCCACCATGGCGACCTCCACGGCTGTCACCGCCCGCCTCTGCCCCGCCGTGCAGATGGATACCCTGCGGGTGGTGCTGGACCGACGGGCGGACCCCGGGGCATACACAGGGGGCTTCCAGCTCATCTACAAACAGGTGAGGCTGGGGAGAAGAGAGAGCGACACACACACACACATGGAATAAAAATCATTTGGTTTTGCATATATATCCAGTTATCCACACAGTGTGTGTGTGTGTGTGTGTGTGTGTGTGCGTGTCCTTGTCTCTTTCCTCCCCCCCATCCAGGCTGCAGTTGAGATCCCTCAATATGTGGGGGTAAACCTGTTGGTGGAGGGAGCCCCCGTAAGACGCCCTCGACCGCCCCCTCACAGACACCCAGTCATCCCTGACCCCCATCTTATCACCCAGCTCCCCTCCAACCAATCAGTCTCTGAGAACGCTGGCATGACAGAGGACAAACCATCCAATCACATACCTGCTGCAGCCTCCGTCCGCCGCCCCTCAGGCAAGGAGAACCAATCAGAGGGGGCGAAAAAGAGGCCACCACCTATAGAGTCTTCTAAAAGGGAGGGAGGGGGCGGGGCTCTGGGGCGCCAGCACACCTCCTCTTCTCTGAAGTCATGTCGCAGGTTGGCGCCAGAGCGCCCCTTGGCACTCCACACGGAGCCCCAGAAGAGAGCTCGTCGCCTGGGCGTGAGTCTGAGCAGTGCTGGGCCGCTCCGCCTGGTCCCCAGGACTCTGTCCCACTCCCTCGGCTCCCCGTATAGCCCCTCAGACCCCCACTCCCACCCCGGCCTTCACCTGGCTCCAGGCCCCGGCACCGCCAGGCCCTTCCTCCCCCATCCTGTCCTGGCACCACCTCGCAGGGCTCCTCCCAGAGGCCTGCCCACCCTACATGGCCCCGTCCCAGCCCTGGAGATCTTCAGCCTGCGCCACAGCTCCCTGACCAGACCCCTCGGCGGCCCCTGCTCCACACTCACCTCCCAGCCTGTCCTCCGCATGCATCCGTTCCGCCCCCACTTTCAGAGGCAGGCCATGGTCCCCTATAAAGGGGGCGGAGCCTACGAAGAACCCAAACCCTCTTGACAGAAGGAACTTGAGATCGGGAGGGAGAAGAGTGGGACAGGGTGAGGGAGTGAATTTGATTTCCTCGCAAGAACTGTTGAACGATTATCATGTCTTATTTTTATATTTTTATCTGGAAGGGAAATAAAGACACTCAAGCTGTGAAGTTATTCTGTGTCTCATATTCAGCGTTATTCAGCCACTGACCGGTACAAAGTTGTGAAATTGCTTAACACATCGAAACAATACTGAGAACCATAAACCATATCACTCCACTATCAATATTTGGTATAGAGTACTGTAATGTAATAGTAATTACAGTTTATATATATTTATCGAGGGCGAGTCATTGGACTTTTGGACCAAACGCCTGAAATTCATCGAAAGGGACTGATGTGGCCACTATTTGAACCCAACACTTGCCATTTCATTGAGACTGAGAATGTATAGTAAATGTTTTCCAAAACAATAGGGTTAGGGTTAGGGTTAGTCGCAACTAACATTTAAATCTCAATTAAATCGCAATTAAATCTCTTTCCTCTCGCATCCAGTCACCATGTGTCCCATCTGGCAGTATGTAGTTCTGGGACTGAGCCCCCTCTTCTCACTAGCAGGGGTGGTCCAGAGATTGTGCAACACAGTCTTCCAAAGAACCGCAGTCACAGGGGCTTGAGGCCGGGATGCCGGGAACACTCTGGGAATATGCCAGAAGTACGATGATGATGACTATTTCACCATCATCTCTACTCTGTCCAGCACAGGATACCTATACCATTCCTCATTCCATTACATGCATTACAATGAGCCAGTCCTCCGATTTCTACCTCCACCCACCTCCCCTGATAGGGACCCACAGCCACTGCCCCAGGTATAACCCCAGCCCCAGCCGCTGGTACTGCCACAACCCCAGCCCCAGCCCCAGCCCCAGCCCCAGCCCCAGCCCCAGCCCCAGCCCCAGCCCCAGCCCCAGCCCCAGCCCCAGCCCCAGCCCCAACCCCAGCCCCAACCCCAGCCCCAGCCCCAGCCCCAGCCACAGCCACAGCCACAGCCACAGCCACAGACCATCAAACCCAAACCAGAGGAACCAATCTTCTGCCTGAAGAGAGACACTGATTACATCTGATACGAGCACTTAAAGTTTGTGATTGAAACTGCTTCTATAAATCCTTATTAATTCAGTGGGTTGTGGGTACATTCTTTCCCCAGTAGGTGGCCCTGCAGGGCTGATGACAGCACAGATAAATCCATCAGACGAGCGTCACTGTCATGTTAATGCCACATGCAATATCACATCTACACACTAGGGGGAGAGGACACCTACAGATGACAACCATATTATTATACTGTAGGTAGGGCCCTTAATAGTGTCTATCAGAGAGTGTTATGTACTGTATATATAATCATCTTAGATTAGCTGTACTTAGATTAGCTGTAATCATACGTTTAATTCGAAATTCTCAATGCACAGGTGGTGAAGAATGAGGAAAGGGATAGTTAGAGTGTGTGCGCGTGTGTGTGTGTGTGTGTGTTTGTGTGTGTGTTTGTGTGTGTGTGGGTGGAGGAGCAGCATCCATGCTCATGTACAGCTGACTGCTGAGTACCCCGCCCTTCCTTGTCCTACAAATCCACCAATCACAGACCAGCACTACCCAGGGATAGCAGTGTGGCTACGCATGTGACTGCCGTATCTGTGTGTGTGTGTGTGTGTGTGTGTGTGTGTGTGTGTGTGTGTGTGTGTGTGTGTGTGTGTGTGTGTGTGTGTGTGTGTGTGTGTGTAACCAAGATAATACTGTAGTAAGCTGTGAATAAGACGTGTCTACGGGCTATCAAACACGTTTGTCTATTAATGTGCTTCTCCCTCTCACCCCTCATCTCCTGTCACTATCAACCTCCATTTTGTTCCCTTTGATCAGCCAGGCATGTTTGTTTAGAGTTTACTGCAGGGCTGAGGAGGAGAAGGGCTGGGGGTGTCTATAGTGTATGCTACAAGAGAAGGTAGATGTAAAGATACAACAATTATTATCACACCACCAAAGCTTGCATGTGTGTCTTAAATATGTACCGCAAACATACCGTACTCTCTAGTTTATGAATATTATTGTGACTATCACATGTTATGAACATGTTGATGCTATGAATAACTCAACTCGGTGCTCTCTTGAAGGTTTCATCATTGTACCAGGATTTGTAGTCAAATGCCCAATTCTGGGTTTTCCACAACCTTGGATAGTCTCAGACTTTGCAGTGATGTACTAGCATAGCATACACTAGTAACTGGATTGTATTTAAGCATCCACTCTGAGGGACCAATTAGAAATTATAAGTATATATTTATTATATTTATATATTTGTGTGAAATTATATAAAATAGAAACATGCTGCTGAAAATAGATATTGCCTCATTGTGTGGAATTGTAAAGATAAAGATTAATACGATTCTGTCCAGCCCTTATCACGACCTTTGGAGTGAAGCGATTGTCCAGTGAGCATGGTCCCTCTATGAATGTTTTCATACAGTGTGTGTGTGTGTGTGTGTGTGTGTGTGTGTGTTTATGTGTAAGGGTACAATCAGATAGCCGTCTCCCTCCACATGATCAGCATTACATAAGTGTTCCCTCCGACAGGGTTGTTGTCGTACTGTGGGAGAACCTGAGCCGATGAGATTACAGTTCAACGCAACATTTCTCAGCTCTCTCTCTCTCTCTCTCTCTCTCTCTCTCTCTCTCGCTCACTCACTCACTCACGCTGTCCCAGGAGGAACCAAGCAGGCAGGCTTTCCACAGGAAAAAAAAATACTTTATTAATACGCTTATATGATGTATATCAACATTTATTGACAAAATATGTACATCAAACATTCTTTCTGGTAGGTCCCAAAATATAAAATCTCAAGTACCTCTTTCTCTAGAAAACTAATCCTCTGTTAAAACGTTTTACATTCACTTCTTAACACTCCTCAGACTCCAGTATTCATACAAATACATTTAATAAACATCTGATAAAGAGACTTATCAGTTTTTCACAAGTAAAGGCAACAGCATGAACAAACACCAGGTTTGACTTGAGCAGAAAACGGATGCCGGAAAATGCAGACCAGGTCCAGCACAGTGCTACAGTATGTACAAGTACACCATTTCTGAGAAATACAACAAACAACCTGTCCACACTCTACTCTTCCCTCTCTCTCTCTGTCTCTCTCTGTCTCTCTCTGTCTCTCTCTTTCTCTCTCTCTCTCTAGTCAGAGCACTATAGGACATGTATCAAAAATAGAGATGTACAAGAAGTATATAAACAATAATTACAAGACAATCCATCTCAACTGTCTCCAACTGTCACTGAAACCCAAACTCAACACGAGACATGGTCACATGATGACATCACTCCCCCATACAGTATGAATAGGTGTGTATGTGTGTGTGTGTGTGTGTGTGTGTGTGTGTGTGTGTGTGTGTGTGTGTGTGTTTGTCAGTGTGTGTGTGTGTGTGTGTGTCAGTGTGTGTATATACTGTATACCCTTGCACATGGCTGTACACTCTTGGGGGGAACCCTTACAGTTAGAGTGCTAGTTATCATAGGGAATTGGTCAAAGGGCATTTTCAGTGATGGTAATGGTGACCTAAGTAAGTAAGGTACGTAGACAGTCAGCTTTGGGTGAAAGGTTACTGTTGATGTGACACGGTTTACAAGGATGGTGTGTCTCTATGGCGATGGCTACAACTGAGACACGTCAGTGTGTGCAACATGTAGAAACCTCAACAGCAGCATCTACAGGATTTCCTCTCTTTTACATTCAACCAAGTGTGTGTGTGTGTGTGTGTGTGTGTGTGTGTGTGTGTGTGTGTGTGTGTGTGTGTGTGTGTGTGTGTGTGTGTGTGTGCGTGTGTGTGTGTGTGTGTGTGTTAAGGGCAGGTTCAGATCAATTCGATCAATTTTGAACTCAGCACTCTGGGTTATAAAGTCAAAACATTCAGACTGAGGGTAAAGTTGAGCCTCTCATTGCAGGTTAAACTCCCCTCCTCTCCTCCTGTGTGTGGATGATCCATCCCTCGGAGCTCTCCGACCCTCTCTGCAGCGGACGCTCTTCTATCTGACCTCTGGGGTGAGGGCGAGGTGGGAGAGTTGAGGGGTGAGGATGGGTGATCTGACTGTCCTGTTGTGATCTCCTCCTACCAGTATGTCTCTCCCCATGGCAGAGCAGTCTATGTTCCATAACACTCTTCTCAAAGTCAGTGCTCTTTGGTTTCCAGGTTCATGGGAAGTACCTGCTTCAATGCTTGGAGGAGGGCAGGGGAGTCCATGGGGATCTGAGAGCCTGCAGGGGTGGGGGAGCCCCCCCTGGGGGACATCATGAGCTGGGGTGGGGAAGGCCTTTCGCTGGGCATCCCTTGTGCGGAGCCCCCCAGGCCGGGGTAGATCATGGGCATGGCCCCTTGGTACCAGCACTTCTCCAGCATGGGCAGGTAGGCTGCAGCTGAGGGGGGGATGAGGTAGAAGGGCATGCAGAGAGGAGGAGCCTGATGGGGGGAGAAGCTCATGTAGCCGCTGCTGTGGCCGCTTGAGGATGATGAGGATGACGAAGACTCGCCACCGGACAGCGACTCGTCCTCGGACGACTCCACCCTGGCCCGTTTGTGGCAAGGCTCGTCCTCCTCTTGCTTGACAGCTGACGCCCGCCTCTCACCGAGCGCCCTCTTCAGCTCACTCTCCTGGCCGTAGTAGCCTGCCCGCGCCGCCGCAGACTCGCCCTTCTCATGCTCCCCTCCGTAGCCGCTGTCTGTGTCTGTGTCGCTGCCGCTCTGCTCGCCACCCACCTGGGCGTACGCCCTCTGGATGACGGGAACGCAGTTCTTCCCGTGGCCCTCACTGGGCTTAGGGGGCATCCCCGCGGGCTTCTCCTTGTGGGCCTGGTGGTGGTGGTAGTGGTGGGAGGGGGTCTCCTCTGGACGGGGGCTGCACTGGCTACGGGGGCTGGGGGCAGGACCCTGGAGAACCTCTGCGGCCACCTTGTGGAGGTGGCCAATCATGTGGGAGGGTGTTAGGTCTCCGTCAGCCTCCTGGTTGGCCAGGTACTGCAGCACCTCCTTGGCACACATGTGGAACCCAGAGCGGAACATCTCCTCACTGTTGTCTTGGGAGGCCTGGTCTACACATAGGGAAGAGCACACAAAAACAGTCAGAAACTGCATCTCCCACATAGGCAACCAAACTACATTTGAAGTCATTTGCATTGATTGCTGAATCTTTACTATTTGTGTTACTTCCCTCCAATGCACACAACTACAACTATTCTGATGCTTTTTTTTATGAATAGACCCCTTCCCGATTCTACTAATGCTCAACCCTATTATAATGCCTTTGAGATGAGGATGTGGTTAGCATCTAAATTAAACCTTGTCATTGCCAAGAAACTAACTATTTAAACTCACTGATTTGCATATAGTTCTGCAGAATCATCTGATTGTGTTTGTTCTGCTTACTAATGTGCATGCTCTCCTGCAGAATCATCCTATTTTGTGTGTATGTGTGTGTGTGTGTGTGTGTGTGTGTGTGTGTGTGTGTGTGTGTGTGTGTGTGTGTGTACACTCCTGCTCACCAATTTGCATGCCATTCTGCAGAGCGAGGATCTTCTGCTGCTGTTGCTCCAGCAGAGTGGTGAGGGCTTTCACATGCTTGAGCGTGAGCTCCAAAACCACAGCTTTCTCCAGATGGCCCAGAGTCTACAGGAAGAACACACACTGTCAGCACATCCACACCACGTATGGAACAAAAACACACACTGCAGCACGGCAGAAAATACACATATGCACCGCAACAACAACAACAGCAACAACAACAACAACAACAGCAACAACAACAACAGCAACAACAACAACAATAGTAGAACTACAATACTAAGTTTACCCTATCTCTCCCTAACCATATTCATAATATCAGATACTGCACAAATGGTGTTTTTCAAAAACAGTCACTTGAAAAATATTATTACATCTTAATATACTGATTTTTTTTTTTTTTTACCGAGTAATTAAAAGTACCCTACAGTATACATTTCCTGAATCTGTACAGCAGACCCACTGAGACAAATATTATCTGTGTAATACCACTAACAAACCACTTGAGTGCGCGTTCGTCAATATCTACATTGCCTAGCACTTTATTACTCCCAGATAGGAACTTACTGTAAGTTTCAGGTGCTCTGGCAATAAATCTTTCAGCTGGGCGATGCACTCATTTATCCTGTCACGCCTTTTCTTCTCAATAAGTCGATGAGGCAGTTTGTAGGTCTCCTGCAAATAAAAAATGAGGTTGAGTGAATTTATATTCAGGCTATCTAAAAGAAATGCAGCAGTTACTAATGATAAGCAGTAGTTACATTGTGAATAGTAGGGAGGACTCCACCAGTAACATCATATAGGAAAATGGGTCATCACAGTTTTTCTTACAGTCAATATATTTAGGCTATTCAAAGTTACATTATCAGATAAAACATGGTTAAATAAAGTTTTACACCACCATCAAAAAGAAACACTGAATTAATAACAATATATGTATATCTAAAAACATCAACATACCTTGCTTTCCTCCCCTCGTTTCATTCCCCGTCTGGGTTTGTACATGTACATGGGGAAATCCATCCTAAAGAGACGCATAAAGAGAGTCAATGAGAGTTGCGCACTCATTTTAAGAGGCACATGAGAGGCATAGTCAGCCGGCATAAGGAGATGTCTCAGCGTTTGCTGTAACTTACCCTTGCATGTCGGACAGCTCAGCCGACTGGTGCTTGGACACGCAGGGAGGCGGTTGCACACTTGGAATTCGTTCCATTCTCCTTACTCCAATTGCGCACGAAATGGCGAGTTTACTTTTCCAACGTATTCAATCAGAATACCTAAGATATTACACAGGCACTCGTCCTTGAAATGTGTTAAAATATGTCCGTATTTCCTTCAAATCGAGATTATCAATGTATCTTTATTGACTCCCTATTTGCATCGTTGTTGTTGTTGTTGCTATTGTTGTTATTATTATTATTATTATTATTATTATTATTATTATTATATTGGCTGAATGGGAGCAGAAGTATCCCCGCGATCTCCACGTCTTTAGTCAGCAGTAGTCGAGTCCCGCAGTTGCAGTACCTTTGGTGGCGCGTTGGGAAAGTGGGGGAGGACAGAGCTACGTGTTAAATAAACCCCTCTGACTCTGGCTCGGAGACTGACCTACCTCTGTCACATGAGGCTCACGTGTGGACAGCGCTGTCTGCTCGGCGAAGGGACAGCCCATTTTCTACCGATAAGGAGGATTTGTGGATGGACGTCGGCGCCACGTCACACCGGAGGGCTGTGTGTCTCGGGTCTCGTGTGCCACCATGCTCAACTGTATAGAAACAGTCCTCTCCACCCTCCGCGCCACTGTACAATGTCAAGCTGCGCACCACTCCATAATGTTCAGCAGGCTCAACCGCTGACAACCAGACAACATTATAACAATAATGGCATATTGATAGACCTATATAAAAACAATGCATTTGTTTAGCAATACACATAAAATAACTATGTATTAATAAAACAGTGCGTTAGAGTGACATTTTCTCTTCCCCATCTGTAGGCATATATTATTATTGGTATTTATATCACCTGTTGCATCACACAGGTGTTCTACATCAGCAAATGTCAATTTCGGAAGTTAATGAAATCCAAAATTCTGATTGCTTGAATAAATGCAACCCATACGTTTATTATTATCATTGTTATACCCCTACATGTGCCTCGACTCTGATAAATGTGCAGTTATACACACTACCCTACTGGAAATAAGGGGTTTGACGTTTTGCGGTGGATCAATCCATGACATTCTTGTCAATTACACAAAATGTGAATCAGTTAAAATGTGAAAATATTACATAAACCATCAAAAGCACAAAAATAAACGCATTCCAAGAGAGAGACATGGGCTAATAAGCCGTAAAACATGGAAGACAATTTAAACTGGATGAGAAAAGCACATTATTATTGTTATCTCTAGTGAATATATATTTCAATATGACACACATTTACATTGAAAACGTTTGTTCTATATGCTCTTATTGTACGTCGCGTAAATATGCTCTTATTGTAACAGTGTCTGTTAAATGACAAAATGTAAAATGTAAGTGTAAATATGCCCGCAATAATTGATAGGCTACTTTTTAAATTATTATTATTTTTGTTTGTGCACCAATAAGTGGGCTGTTAATATAGAGCCTATTGTTTGCACAATGCCTTATTCTATTGTTCAGGAAGAGATCAATACAAGGACCAGGCCACGATGATTCATCTGTGACTTGTCTGCCAATTATTAAGTGGGAAAGTCCAACTATTGTTTTTTTACAACGCTCTACCCACTCCACTCTATCTATTTATCTAACATTCTATCCATCCAACCAACCAAACCATCTTTAACTTTATCCGCTACCACAATAAGACCATTTCACTTTCTTTCAACTACCCAGCAAATCTATCTACTGTATCTATCGAAACATTTTTAAACCTTTTCCACTACCAAAATAAGACTTTGCAAGCCCACGAAGTTTCTTCTGGAACTTCTTTTTCTAGTGGTTATGTGTGAGAGCGTGCTGCTTTTTTGTCGCGAGCCACACCGGTTGTCACGTTGATCTGCTCATGGCCTCTGTCACCCGCGGAGCGCGAGGACGCGTCCTGCACACGGCTACTGCTACAACGAACGTGCGCGGGGCGCTCTCTCGCCCGCTGCTCAGCCGGTGGCTCACTGTCAATTCAGCACACGGCGGTCTATTCAAATAGAGTATTGTAATACCCTTCTTGAAGCAATGCCGAGAGGCCGTTTAATTGCTCGCCAAATAAACTGATTTATCTGAAGAATCTTCCCAAGAATCCCAATAATGCGACATGGTTCGCAGAAACGCAAGGGTTTAATTCAATATATTACCACAACACGCACAGATCTGACTGACCCTAAATTACAAGATAACCATTTGGAATGCGGACAATTAATATGGAAAGCCCCATGGACCTGAATTGGCCATGACCATAGTGATATAATCAAATAAAGCTGATTTAATTATATTTCTCCCAATAAGATTTTCAAACATCCATTGCACTAAAGACCGCTATAGGAGATCTTTTCTGCCTGCGGCAATAAGACTGGACAATTCCTTCGGCTGGCTCGATCGGGGTGATCAGAGTCAGGCTGGGGGATGTTAAATCATACTGGACTGTTCTTACTGTATATAATGTTTCAGATGTCTATTTTATTTGTATTCTATTATTCTATTGTCACTTTATTTTGTTGTTGTTTGTGATGTGAGCTGCCTTAATTTCCCCTCGGGCCATCAATAAAGTAACAATCTATCTATTTATCTATCTATCTATCTATCTATCTATCTATCCATAGATCTAAACAACTGAGAAAATGGGTCACAAATACAACATACTCTGGTCTACCAAATCATCATCCCTGTTTGAGGACATTAATTGGCTTAGATTTCTACTATGCATACAGTAGTAGTAGTAGTAGAAGTAGTAGTAGTAGTAGTAGTAGTAGTAGTAGTAGTGTGCAAGGTTTTAGCTCATGAAGCTATAGTTAGTAAATCACAGGGTGGGATATAATTATCATGATACTAGGGATGGATGTAATAGACAGGCCTATACAATGATGAGCCTTGGTCATGATGACAACTTTATTCTCTTTTATTTTCTCTATCAATAGGCTACTGCCCTTAGGTCATGGCCATGAGTCAAACCACACATACTCCTCTGGCTGACACACAGACACAGACACACACGCACACACGCACACACACACACACACACACACACACACACACACACACACACACACTCACACACACACACACACACACACACACACACTCACCTCAGGCTGACCTGGTTACCTCCCTAAAGAGGAACTGGGCCAGTATGGTGGGATTCGATCAGACACAGGGTAACGGCTTGGGAGTGAAAAGACAACCCATGTCCACTGGACTCACCTGACTGCAAACACGACAGCGATTTATCACATTAAAGTCTTATTAAGACTTAAGCACATTAAGTATCAACAGGACTTTAATGTGAACAATTACCGTAGTGGACAGAGCACCAGCATAGCAGAGCCTGTCCAAATAACAACACAACAACAAACAACGCTTCAGTGTTTCAAAGTGTGAGTGAAGTGTGTCAGCAGTACTTTCTGTAGGGGCGCAGGGTAAGAGAACACTCAACTGCCAGCAGATGCCGTGGTAACAGAACACTTGACTTACCTAACAACAGGTCAGGAACCATGGTGATGGATTTGGACTGACTGCAGTGCTTGGTCCATGTTAAATGGCAACATCAGAAACCATCCCAAGTCACAAATAAAAAACCCTATCCCCTACATAATATTAAGGAATTTTAATCCTACATAGTAATGCACTCCTTTTGATTTGTGATGTATGGCTGTCGGTGTGACTTTGAACTCCCATATCAAATCAGTTCAGTTCCGCTTATTGTATTTGCTGTACAAAGTCAAGGAGCTGAACGACAGGACACTTCCTGATTAGAGAAGAGCCTACAGATGAGATTTCACACTTCATCTGGTGGCATTCCCCCCAACGTCCTGTGTGTGAGACTTCATTCAACAGGGTGGAGTGGGTAGCACTGGGGATGAATGGCACTACTCTAGTCATAAGTGGATAACCAGTTACATGCATCACATGATGCACATTTAACGGCAAGCATAAATCTGGAGCATGGCCCCTGGTGATGCCTCATTCACTTCTTATTAGTGAGTAGGAATCATCTCCTCAGTGACATCCGTGTGCTTTTTTTCATCTAGAATGGGCACTCTTTAAAGAGATAGTCAAATTACAAAATCACATATTTGGTTCCTTATCCTGATTTGAGTCTATGTGCTTTGAGATTGCACAAATGAAAAGTGCTTTACAAATAAACTGTATTATCAATAATAAATATGTGATTTTGTAATTTAGATGAACTATCCCGTTAATGTCCCTGTCTGAAGTACAGTGCCCTCCATATGTATTGGAAAGAGGAAGCATTTTGTCTTCTTTTGGCTCCATACTCCAACAGTTTGGATTTGAAATCAAACAATTACTATGGGGTCAAAGTAAAGATTCTTAGCTTTAACTTAATGGGGGTTGTTTTTCAGATTGGATTCACCATTTAGAAAGTACAACATTTTTTAAACATAGTTCCCCTATTTCAGGGCTCCAAAAGTATTGGAAAAAAAATCTGTCCACTGCAGACATAAAGACAACGTGACACAGCGAGCATTTCTCACACATCTTTATTAAATAGACTGTAAAGAATGGAATGTACATTTCTGACACAAAAAAAAAAGATATCATACCATCGTATTATCATAGTCTTACAGTACATGAGAGTTTGGTCAAACAGCACTCCAAAGCATTTATATTAGTACTCTGTGGAGGTTTCTTGACATAAACACTGCAATCAAACCATGACATCTCTCTTCATGGAGGGCCCTTTACAAAAAACGTGACTCAAAGAAAACATTAGTTAAATGTGCTACACACCATAATAACATCAGTGCTGAAGGATTAGATAGCAGAAATGGAAAAAAAGATTTACCTTATAATTTAGATTAACCTTATATTATTCAGTGCCAACATATCACAACATGAAGATTTCATTGTCTTACTTCAGGCTTTCAGCTCCCAATGTCTGACAAATACAACATTACCAATTTATTTTTTTACCAACAATCATGAAAGTACTGCTTTCCTCAATGTGAACCTTTGTATAATGTGGGTGCAGTCTGTGCACACTCTTTACACTCATCAAGTACATGTCAGTGCTCCAGACAACTGAAGAGAATGCTAACGCAGTTCAAACAGGCACATAAACTTCATCTCATGAAAGGCGTCACATTTCTGTGCCTGTCTGTATTCGAATGTGACCTCAAAACAGGTAATCTTCCTAGAAGCTTCCTGGCATAATCACATCATTCACATCTGAATATAAGAAAATATACAGTACGTTTAGTGTATAGTAAAGTGTACAGTATGTATATATGCACAAAGACTGACTGATATGACAGTTTGAAAACCAACCTAACTGCCAACTCTAGCAATACCTACACTATCATTGTGGACCTTTGGGATGAGTCGTCTCTTGACAAAAATATATTGTTTCATTTGGGGGACATCGTTGGTCTGAAAATCTTTAAAAATCGAATGAACACCCTTTATGAATGAGCCATAAAGGTGAACAGAATTTGTCTCCTACTTCCATACATTTGAAATATAACAGAAAATAACAAACCACGCTCAAATCCATACCTTCTCCCTCTTGACATTATTTACAGATTAAACATCTTTGTGGTTGCACATCGCCGAGTATTCATATTGCACCTCGTACAAAAATAATAATAATACTGTTTGCCCCAACCGGTTTCATGTCCAAAACAAGAGGAAACCGTCCTTCAACGTGACTACAAATGACCCAAGTCTCTCAGAGTCCGCTGGTGGCAACACTGAGGCTTCAGGATCTCCCAATACAAGGCCACTGGAGAAGAACACTCCTGTCTTTACTATGGCAGAACTTTGGCACTCATTCAAAGTGGTGAGTAAGATGAAGAAGGCATTGAGGGCAATAAAGGGCAGACATCCTAAGGCATTTTCACTTCAGTACTTGCGTGGTCTAAACTTACAGGGCTGGCTACTTCTTCTCATGCCGAAAGGGCACTTTGTGCACACTCCACAAACAGCCACACACACTGCATTACTAGTACACACAGAAAGTAACACAGACACAACAATGTTCATTACATTCACACCTCATTTGAAGTGCACTAGCTCCATAAACACTGACAACAAACCTTTGAAACATACAGGTCAGACATTAATCCTACGTACTCAAGACAAACTCAGTCACACTGCATACACACACTTTGGCATTCTCTTGTACTGTGCACCACGTAGACTGTGAAAAGTGCTGAGGTCAGCACTGTCAGGTCAGGTCAGCCCCTCCTTCATGAGAGTGGTACTGGGTGGCGTCCCCCCCTGTCCTCAGGCAGGCTGCTGGGGGTTGACATTCATGTGAGGGGGGTGGCCCAGGAGACCTATCCTCTGCTTCTGCTTCCTCTGCTCAGTCATCTGGGGGAGGAACACAGGAAACCCAGAGGCTGCATGTGAGTGTGTGTGTGCCCTCAAGCTCTCCCTCTTTCTCTGTGTATATATATATATATATATATATATATATATATATATATATATATATATATATATATATATACACACACACACACACACACAATTATAAACATTCCGCCTTCAAACACCCACAAGTCCCCTTCTCTAGCATGATTTGACATGGGCTATGAACTCTTGAACTACCCCCCCCCACACACACACACACACACACACAGAGACACACACCGCAAACCCAGATGTTTCTTTCGTGTTACACATACAACACATTCTCACAACATCCTCTCTCTTCTGCAGACTCACTTCACTGCTTTGAGGAACAAGATTGAAAAGAAAGTGCTTTTATATCCGTGTCCCAGTTTGCTACCTGCTCCTTGAGCTCAGTGAGTTGTCCTGACAGGTTGGCCACCAGCCTCATGGCCGACTCCAGCTTCTCCTGCAGGTTCCTGATCTCGTTCTGCTCGCCCTCCGCATCGCTGCTCACCAACGACATCGCCCGCATCCGTGGAAACCAGTCCAGGTTGTGCTCCTGGGGGAACCGGTATGGATGGAAGTTACCGATAGACACTGATCTGAGTTCGGTTTCTCATCATTGACCTCCGTAATGGTTCAGGTTAGGATTTAGGGAGGGCAAGCTGGTGCTAGATCTGTGTGAGATCAAGGCAACTTCATCGAGTTACCGTAGGCTTATTATTGGGTTCGAGAATGGAATGGAGGTATTTGATATCTAAACAGAAGGGTTCTACTTATCTTAGTAGTTTAAGTGTGCATCCACATGTGCACTTTATGGATGTACTGCATATGAGGAAGCACAATTAAGTATTGGGTAATTCTGGGAACCTTAAAGCCTAAGAGAGTCTAGAGTTGGCAATGGAATCTTCCCTTTGACAGTATTTGTGTTTCTAGGACACAGGCGCTTCAGGCACACCAGACTGAACAAACCGGTCTGAAATAGCTCTAAAAAGAGGAGGCCGAATCGTAAAACACCATGAGACAACCACACAGACTGCAGGCAGCTCAGGTCCACAGCACTGGAACACAGTCATTAACCTCATTCTCCTTTCAGAACTGCCATCATGGTGGCCATCACATCTTCATCTGTCCTAATGGTTGGCTACAGCTCACGTGCAGTTCTGTCCTCCTGCCTTCCTTCCTTCCTCCTCGGCTAAACCAGTCTGTGTGTCACGATTGTGTGCGAGTGGTGTTTTTGTTGGTTGAGGGTGGAGTGAGGCAGATGGCATAGAAGTGTGTATGTATGTGTGTGTGTGTGTGTGTGTGTGTGTGTGTTCCTTGTCTGCGTGTGTGCCAAAGCACGTCCGCAGGTCTGACTCAGTACCCTGACACTAACTTTGACCCTGCGTGACAGAAGCGTGAAACGTGACAGAGCAGGAAGCGGCCCTACTGATTGGCCAACGCCTCTGAGACAGACAATAACGTACAGTGCACACTCAACGACATCAGCCAAGGTACACACAGCATCCACAGAGCAGGCATTTAAGTGCTGAGAGCAGAGCATGGGGTAAATATGCACTGTGCCAGCCAAGGTCAGTAAGTGGCCATGGGACTTACTTGAATAAACAAACAACAAGTCTATGGCCCTATATGCTCCCAGCAGACCTAAATCTACCTGCCAGGCCTACAGTAGATGTATGCAGTGTACCCCATGTCTTCATGTACGTCGAACAGTATCCCATTGATTCTGACATGGGGACGTGCATAATACTGGATCATATTCTAGTCTCCCTGTAACACATTGCGGCCTGACACTGAAACACAAGCTCACAGCTCCCTGAGGTCAAGGTGTGTGTGTGTGTGTGTGTCACCTTGATCATCTCAGCCACGTAGCTCTCTGGGCCAGTGTACTCAGTGGAGTCCTTCACCTTGACCAGGACGATGAAGAACAGGTAGTGCCACATGTTGTGCTCCTCTTTGATGTGCTCCTCAAATGTCACCGTCTTGTTGTCAAACTTGTCTCTCTCCAGGCCTGTGGGCAAACACACACACACTCATATGAATATACAAATATTTACACACACACACTATTATCTGGCTCCTCCAACGCAGCCCTACGAAGTCTGCAACTAGTGGTTTTTATATGATGTGTGTGTGTGTTGAGAACTTGGTGAAAATGCACTTTAAAACTAAATCAATTTGAAACCGCACACGCACACGCACACGCACACACACACACACACACACACACACACACACACACACACACACACACACACACACACACACTTTTGAGGAGAAATTGAGGAGAAAGCTACAGTAAAAATAGAGGTTGCAAAACATCACTGAGGTTATTGCTCATTGATTTGCTCCTCGAAACCAGGAATCACAGAAATGTCAGACTAGGCAACTCGTGTACCTCTGACAATTCAGACTAGGCAACTCGTGTACCTCTGACAATTCCGAGTTTCCCAATCTGAGCTCTCTCAGAATTAGCCAATAGGAAGCCCTACACAAAATCCTACGCTAAATCCAGGTGGTGTGCTCAGTTTTCGAGGAGCACTTGAATGCACCATCATTGTGTACAGCTGTAACCCTACTCCTTACCTTCCAAGGAAAAAAACAAAAAAGAGAACTTTTGACCCCTTTCATAACATTATGGTTAACAAGCATCTGGCAGCAGAAGTGGAGTTTTTCTGACAACAGACAAAGGCACCTCTCTTCCCTTTCATCAGAAGTAGGCTGAGGACTAAACAACATTAGTCCTCATCACAGACCTATTGGAAGAGGCACAATAAGTGAGCCTGACAAACTGATGCTTCTGGGCAGAGGGGAGGAGGAGAGCACTACTTCCTGCTTGGCATAGAAGAACCATCTCTCACTGGGACTTAAGCCTAAGACCCTAAGCTTTCTCCCTTCTCCTCTTTTTCCTCCTTTCCCCCTGGAAACCATGTCGACGGCGGCTCCCCCTGGGGTCAGGCCTTATTCACCGTGTGATATAACGTGTCATATACACAAGACGATCGTCTCTCTACACAGCTAAGCCTGGTGACAGAACAACAGGGCTAATTCCATCTGCTGCCTACTGGGCCTGGCTGCCTGGCTGCCTGACCTCTGACCACCACACACACACACACACACGCACGCGCACGCGCACACACACACACACGCACACACAAATATATGGACAAGGACACACACGGATGGATACACACATCTGAGAACAGTGTGAGGATAGGAATGAATTATGGAGGAGAGCTGGGCAGAGGCAGAGGCAGGAAGCCTTCATGACTCAGCCTTCTGTGGAAGAGTGAAGAAAGAGAAAGGGGGAGTCGGAGAGGAGAGGGTTTGCAGTAAACTACTTGCACAGGAAGGTCAAACTATGCACTCGTCTGCAGATCCCAATCTGCACTTACTCACAAGGGTGTGTGTCTACACTCCCTACACAGTCACAGCACGCATATACACTGTGACACGCATCCAGCCCAAGTGTGTGTGTGTGTGTGTGTGTGTGTGGCTGTGTATGTGTGTAGGTCACATAGAAGTTAGCATCTCAAGATGATCATCCCAGTAAAATGCCACTGGTGTCCTCCGATTTCTACTTCCACCAGCCTCCCCTGGTGTGCTAACAGTGAGTCCCTCTCAGGCTTGTGGTCAAGCAGCCATGTCCCCCTCCCTCACCACAGATAAAGCAGGTGGTCTTGAGAACCTCTTCCTTCTTCTGTTTCTCACTCCTCAGGTCAGCAAAGGTGTCGATGATGACTCCAAAGATGAGGTTGAGGACGATGATGATGACCATGAAGAAGAAGAGCAGGTCATAGATCACCCTGGCCGCAAACAGGGGCTCCTAGGTAGAGAGAGAGGGGGGGGGGGACTGGTTATATGACCTGACCTGAGTTTTGACTGACCTGACCTGGTGAATCTCAGAGCTCCAATTATAGCACCTGTTATAATGCAATATAAAGTCCATACTGACTTCATAATGCATACAGTATAATGCAGGAGTAGAGACAAGAGAGTTTACATCAAACAAATGAGGTTGGCCTTCACTAAAGACACAGCGGAGTTTTAAAAAGTAAAAGTGGAGACCTGTGTCGTTGTGTGCTGATATAAGACGGTTGGCCTGTTTGGATTACGTACAGGTTAAGGTTTTATATAAAAACTAAATGAGGGCCATGAACAAACAGGGGGGGCTTAAGTCTAATCTGCCTCATCATGGATGTTTATGGGAAAAATAAGAACCCAGGTGGAGTCAGCCATATGCCACAGTAAAAGAGACGCCGGTTATGCAAACAGGCCGAAACTCGGACACCCTCATAACAGGGTTGGATCTCATCCGGTAGTCCTTCTTTAACCATCGGGTGGATTTTACAGGTCACATGTTTATTCCAAATCAATGTTCCCTCTGGAAAAACATTGTCTCAAACAAAAGATAGCCTCTGATTTCAGATAGATATTAAAGAAATTATGCATATTAAAAGTGCAGGTCAGATTACTTTTATCGTGCGCTTTCCACTGTGTGTGTGTGTGTGTGTGTGTGTGTGTGTGTGTGTGTGTGTGTGTGTGTGTGTGTGTGTGTTTGTTTTTATGACTGAGAACAGCGGTAAACATTCACATCCTCTATGTCCTCATCAGTGGTGAGTTCAGAGGAAATGTATTTTCAGGTCTGATTCCCACACAGGGAGGGGACTGTGCAGCTGGGGGTGGATTTCAAGGGAACTATTTCAAAACCTAAATGGTATTAAAATAAGAATATGAGGGTGTGATGGATCCACAACGTGATCATGTGATCCTCTCTGCAGCTGGCATTGGCATTAACCCCCCCCCCCACACACACACACACCCTCACCATTTGCACTTCACTGACTCTGTTGACTAGTGAGTAACATTCCAGCACTGCAGTAATCCTCATCTAACTGGCATCATAACACATAATGACAGTTATGACCCACCAGGATGAATAAGAAACATTGTTCAATGTTGCCATTAATACAAGCACAACCCTACAGAGGGGGTCCTACAGTCCTACATGGCCTGTTCTCTCCAGAGTGGTCTCCCTGGCATAGGGGGCCCTTGTTTACCTCTTTGGAAGGTTTGCGTAGAACATCTCCGACCCCCCCTCCACTCCGCAGGCCATGGCTCAGCACAGTGACGATACACATGAGCAGAGAGTCACATGTCCTCTCCTTGTCATCCATTCCACTGTCCTCTGCAAAGACTGGAGGGAAAGAGTGTAAATCAGTACACACACACGCACCACAACACAACACACTCATACTGGGGAGGCTGGTGGAAGTAGAAATCGGAGGACGGGCTCATTGGAATGCATGGAACAGAATGAGGAATGGTGATACCCGTCCTCCGATCCGAATGAGCCCGTCCTCAGATATCTACCTCGACCAGCCTCCCCTGACACACACACACACACACACGCACACACACATACACACACAACCACACAGAAGCGACGCTTGCATGTACACACACACACACACACACACACACATTAGCACATACACAGGAAACATATGACCTCAGCAGCACCTGGATGGTCAAATACAACCTTTGGCTTCAACAGGTTGAATCACTCATCTTAACCTCACTGAGGTTTCTTTGGTCTTGCTACAGTATTGCCAAGTCAGGCAGAAAATATCTATGAGCCCTTTCACCCTATTCTCTGAGGTCATAGGTCGTTGTACAGTTGGCTAGAGATTGGCAAACTCAGTCCCCGAAGGACGGCTGGAAGAGGTGACGAAGTGAGACAACCATGCAAGTAGCTATACAGTATAGTATAGTATACAGTAGTGTAGTATAGTATAGTATAGTATACAGTAGTGTAGTATAGTATACAGTAGTGTAGTATACAGTAGTATAGTATACAGTAGTGTAGTATAGTATAGTATAGTATACAGTAGTGTAGTATAGTATACAGTAGTGTAGTATACAGTAGTATAGTATACAGTAGTGTAGTATAGTATACAGTAGTGTAGTATAGCATACAGTAGTGTATACTGTAGCAGAGTGTTCGATAAGGAAGAGTGGCGTCAATGAAGGGGTCAACTTTCTAATGACACAACACAAATAGTTCCTGTATGTTATACCAACAGAGCATGTTGCCAGGCAACCGGTTGTTCAATATTGGGTCGATCAAGAAGTTAAAACCAGGAAGCGATTTGGAACCATCTGAAGCTCGTCGGCACCATTCTGCTAATATAACCACTCTGGTATGAAGTGTGTGTTGACGGCCTACGACGACACAGTTCTGAGGTTGTGCTGTACCTTCCACCAGGGCCTCTGTGGAGCAGTTCTCTCCATTCTCGGTGCGACACATCCCTGCAGACAGGAGCTCACTGGCCAGGCTCGCTCCATTCTCTGTGACAAGAGGGAGGGAAGGTTCACAGGTTGGAGAATAGTTGTTTTGTTTTTGTTTGTTTTTCATTCCTCCTGTCCCAGTGAAGAATTGGGCATGTGTAAGATAATGAATAATGACCAGAATCAGACACTCTATCCTTGTTAATGGTATTGAGTGCTATGGTAGAGTGAATGGCACTGAGCAATGCTATGGTGTACATGCCCCACAACCATTTCACAGCCTCTTGTGCCGACAAGATGTATTGTTCTGCTGCTCTTTTTTGCAAATTTGCAAATTTGTTATTTTTGTTAATACTTTGCTATTTTGTAAATTTCTTGTCAATATTTGCTATTTGTTTTTTATGTCCATGCACCAACCTCACCAAGTCAATTTCCTGTATGTGCAAATATACTTGGCCAAATAAAAGAATTCTGATTCTGATTCTATCTCTATCTGTACTGTCATTAGCATCTGGTGCTTTATCTTGACTATTGCATCAGCATTGGGTGTCCTGTCTGGAAGTAGCTGACCTGTGTGTAAAGTGCCTCCTCTCCTCACTGTATGAAGGTTCCACTGTTCTAACAGAACTAAGTAAAAACAAGCGTCTCTTTCATATCACAGTACCAGAGGCAACAGAAGGAAGAATGTATTCTAAATGTAGTAAAACATCCAACTGATTCCTTCAGCAGTACTTATATATAGTCCAATTGATACACCAGGGGATATGAATTAAAAATAGTCCAATTGATATACCAGGGGCTATCAATTTGATGAAAAATAACACATGACCCTATTCATGTCTTGGGTGTGAGGAATGTTTGTTTTTGTTGTGTACTGAAACTAGGGAGAGGTATTTCCTTGTGAGGGACCATAATAATAATAATAATAATAATAATAATAGGCATCATCATCATCTTCAACATCATCCTCCTCCTCCATGGAACAGTACGTACCCAGTGTGGTATTGGGGATGCGGTCCACCTCCAGGATGAAGTCGTCCTTGAAGAAGATGTAGCCCACGATGGAGAAGAGGTAGACCAGGATGAGGGCCAGCACGGCCGTCAGCACGATGGAGCGGCCATTACGGGTCACACTCTTGATCACGTTCAGCAGCGTCTCCTCCCGGTACACCAGGTCAAACAGCTGGAGCACAGAGGCAGAATGAGTTGGACAACTGAGATCTAACACTGGGGTTTTAGAGTCTGTTAACAGAGTTATAGGCCCTTTCTCAATTGTTAGAAACTTGATTCCTTGTGTCCTCTCCTCCGTCCTCCACTTGCTTCCTACTCAAGACACATTGGCGGAAACTATTTAAGTTCCTCCCCTTAGATATTCTCCTCCAATGCTTTTCGAGAAGGAAGTGAGTGGAGGACATAGTAGAGGACACAAGGAATCAAGTTTCTAACAATTGAGAAAGGGCCATAGTTTGTAGAGTTATAGAGCTGGACAACTGAGACCTAACACTGGGTTACAGAGCTGGAGGTCTTTTTCACATTACTAGACTACTGTAAGTGGCAAGATGGAAAATGAAAAAGAAAGAAAGAAATCCTATGAGTCATATGCTCTAAAAAAGAATACTCTGTATAGTATACATGTATTCAGTGTTTGGTTTGGAGAGGAGAAAAATCATAAAAGGGTAGAAATTGAAGTCCAAAAATAGAATGATTTGTATAAGGTACTTCCTCTTATGATGTGTCTTCTTTCACAGCCTGTTACTTTGTCTGAGCAGACTCTCACATCTCTTCTCTATCACACAAAATGACATAACCTTTCTGCATCCTGTCATTCAAATGAGAACACATGGACATATTTGCATTGGCACCCTTTGGGCCGGGTGAGTGAATGGAAAACAGTCGCTGGCACAGCAAGGAGACCTGACACGTTATAAAACACCAGCAGACACCGCTCAACAACCCCAAAACAACAACAACAACAACAACACCACCTGTGCCAGTTCCATGGTATTAAAAAGGGCCTTTCCTTGAAGTTCTGGATTGCATCCAGAGGGAACAGTTAAAAAAACAACAACTTTGGAACTGAAACGTTTTTTTTTCTTCTCCCGTTTGGAGCCGACTGAACATGAGCCTTGTGGAGGCACTGAGGCTTTGCTCACCAGCAGACTGTAGAAGAAAACATGGACGAACACCCCCAGGCTGCAGATGATCAGGTAGAGCAGGTGGTAGAGGAACTCTACGTCCAGCACCATGGCCTTGTAGCCCCGCGCGAACGTCCCTTGATTCCCCACAAAACTCATCAGGAAGATGATCTTATTACACACCTGGAAAACAATACTACATGATGTCACGACAAAACTCAACTGTACAAGTTACATCGTGATGTTGATGACGATTTGTATTTATTTTAGTGTCATTGCACCTTGGCTACATGGGCTTATAAGATACAAGCCACATTCACAAGTCTGTTCTTCACATATTCGTTTAGAGTTAGCCTTTGTGGAGGGGAGAGGGTGGGGGGGGGGCTTGTCTGTGTAAAAGTGGGTGTTCACACAGGGAGGAATGGTGTATAGTAGTGGAGTTTGGTAGAGGGGTAGAGCATAGACATATTGCCAGGAGCAGAGAGGGGAGAGAGGGGGCCAGATGAGGACACGGGGAGAGGGGCGTGTATTCGGGCAGCTCCAGGGATTTTTTGGACGCTGCAGGTGTGGTGTCAGTCTCAAGAGTCCAGTGACGCACTTAACACCCGACCACACAGCCAGGCTGTGCCAGGGAAAACTCTCAGCGGCCAGGGGGTGACACGGTGCCACGGGCAGGCAGACTGGGCACGGAAGTGGAGAGTGGGTATGGGTGTGAAGTGAGGTCTGGAGAGGGGGCATGGTGACAGAATGAGTGGGTTGATGGCCTGGGCATGGGTGGAGGTAGGGGTTGAATGAGGTGGTAGGTGAGTTCAATAAGGAGTGTGGAGGGCGGAGAGGGTTACTGAAGGCTCTATAGACCTGTTACTCGTTCCTCTAACCCATACACACATGCACGCACACGCACACGCACACGCACACGCACAGGCCAGACTCACGTTGAAGGCCCCCAGTAGGAAGAGAGTGGGCTCCAGGCCCACAGAGAAGATGAGGCGGAGGATGGTGGCGATGATGAGGGCACGGATGCCCAGGGGCTGGGGCATGGCGATGACGATGGCCAACGATGCCAACATGCCCATCCACAGCAGGGCAGACAGGTGTGGCTCCAGCGTCCCTGAGACAAAGACAGCACATGTGTACACACACACACACACACACACACACACACACACACACACTATAAACAGCAGCAATATCCACATAACTAAACCCCTGCATCCCTGAGCTGATGCAACATTACACATTACAACTACTACCACGCCTGAATTGTGCTCATGAAATGTTGAAAGTAAAAACATATCAAATTCTCTCTTCATAACGCACTTCATAAGTGACACAGTTCTTTCCAACGGTAACTCGCTACGGAGAATGGCACTGTGTCAATGCACAGAGAATGACAGTGCGCTTGAAGGCTTAGCCCTGCTCTGGCTCAGCAGGCTGTCCCCTACCTCTGCATCGCAGGTAGACCCCGGGGGCTTAGCAGTGGGGCTCATAAAGGGAGCAGGTTATATAACTACCAAATCTATGACACATTTCTGTGTGTGTGAGCGTGTGTGTGTGTTCCTGATCCAGGCTTTAGTGAGAGCCTACCTGGCGCTCCCCCTTGATCCAGGGGTAAATCCTGGATTAACATCACTGCCAGGAGTTTCATGTGGCAGTGTGGCACCCCAGCTTCAACCTCCCCTGCCATAACAGGTCTGACCCAGGGGCCACACACAGCCTGCTTCTGTAACCAGCCCATTTCTATAAACCAGGGGTTTACTGCAGACCTGTGTTACTGTATGCGTCTCTGTATGTGTGTGTGTGTGTGTGTGTGTGTGTGTGTGTGTGTTCTGCCCTCCGCTTGAGACGAAGGGCAGAATCAACAATGTGAAGGAAGGAGGAGGACGGAGAAAGGAGAAGAAACAGGGAGGTGGGGGTGGGGGGTGGAAGGATGCAGTAGGTAATATGAGAGGGAGGTTGCTAGACAAGAGGGAGGGAGAAAAACAGAGAGGGGGGAGAGAAACAGAGAGGGGGGAGAGAAAGCAGAGGAAAGGAAATAGGAGAGAAGGACAAAGGAAGAGAAGAGGAACAAGGGGAGAGACTGAGGTGCAAGATAGAATGGGAGAGAGGGAAACAGCCACTCTGGCCGAGAGAGACAGCACCGACAGTAATTCTGCCCCCCCCCCCCTCTCCCCTCTCCCCTCCCCCCTCCTCCCTCCTCCTCCCCCTCCCCCTCCCCATCCCTGTGGAGATCACATGACAGGTGCCACTTACATAACAGCCGCCTCTAAAAATACCCCCGTTGAAAGATTCATGAGGAATGGGCTGGAGGCGAGATGCAGTCCTGGGGGGGAAGGGGGAGGCGCTGAAGTGCCCCTCCACACACCCCAAACATGTGTGTGTGTGTGTGTGTGTGTGTGTGTGCACTGTATACTCTTTCTGTTCCTGTGTGTGTGTGTGTGTGTGTGTGTGTGTGTGACTGCAACTGTGCATGCATGTGCTCGAACTGTAAGATTGACAAATACTGACATGAAATGTGTGCATGTACAGTATGCCTGTCTGAGTGTGTATGTGTGTGCATGCTTTTGTGTGTGTTTCAGGCTCCATGCTGGAGGCCATGTGTGTGTGTGTGTGTGTGTGTGTGTGTGTGGTGTCAGGCATGTGGGGCATGTGTGTGGATCGAGCTCCATGCTTGAGGCCATCTGTGTGTGTGTGTGTGTGTGTGTGTGTGGTGTCAGGCATGTGGGGCGTATGTGTGGTTCCGACATAAGGCCCTGCTCATCAACAGGCAGCAGAACACACTGCCCTACTTCTACCACTCTTATCTCATTTATATCCCTCATTCCAACACCCAGCGGAGGGGAGGGGAAGCGGGGGAGGAGGAGGAGGGGAAGCGGGGGAGGAGGAGGACAGGGAGGGGGGAGATTTGGGGCCCTGGGCCATAAACATGCCTGCTAAACAGGCCAAAGGTATGTAGGGTCTCAAGTGATCGTCCTCTCTCCAAACACACTCCCCACTCCAGTGTAGGCGGGAAACACAGACACACTGTACTTACTGTAACACAGAATGTAAGAGGACCAAACTCATGCACAACCACCAAGTAGCTAGACCCAGTTACTCAGCCATCCTACTGTGAAGTATGCAATTACTGTAAACCTAAGGTAAATTAACATGAAAGTGACTTTCCCCACATCAGACGGTACCTGTACCTGATAGTTGTGGTGTTTTGTTATGTGACGGCACTGTTACAAAGCACACACAAAGGTACAGTACCAACTCAAAGGGATGGTACATGGGAACAATGTACAAGGCTGGAGTCTAGACTGGCTAGAGTGGGTTAAGCTGAGGTGCGTCAGTGACTGTGGGTGAAATGGGCATAGAAAGTGTCTGTTTATCCTCCTCCAGCAGAGAGAGTGCCTCAGGCCCGGTCTCCAAGCCCTAATCAGGTGACCCAGAGTTCAGTAAGCAGGTTAGGGTGTTATTGGGGGTAAGCAGATCAATGGGCCATGCTGAGTTTGGGTGGTGAGGCTCAGGCAAAAGGATTGTGGGTCAATTATCTCAGGAGGGGATATTTGTACCATGTGACACTCTGGACCGCACATGGCCGACGGCCTTGACTTTCTATGGCACGCTGGCACCTTCAATGGCCACAAGAAATCTCAGTTTTATCCAGTTTCACTGAGGCACGTGTCAGTCAACACGGGCGGATCAGAGCGAAGAGGTGCGTCAACCCCGCTCTGTTCTTCCTGTTATCAGCCCACGATCTTCCACCGTGTGTGCTGCTCCCCTCAACCTTACCCTGACCCCCGCGTTCCAGGGAAGCTCTACAAAGACGGGCATGACAGTACATACAAACATGCCTGCTCCTTCTGAAGAACTGGGATGGGCCCACATAAACAGCCAGTGGCATCAACACACATGAAAGAAACCCACTGCAGAAACAGCGGAAACTAAATGTCTTAACCCCTTGTTGTACTGTCGTGTAGGGAATAGCTTCTGTGCTAAAGCTAAGAGGAACAGTTATTGCATGCAGGGGATTGTTGACCAAATACTAAAGATGAGTGCTTAATTTGGTCATTTGATAAATCTCTCACTTTTGGGTACCCTGAAACTATGCATGAAAAGTGTTGTTTTTTTTTATTTCTGAATGGCGAAACCAATATGTACACACATGCCATCAAATAAAAGCATAGAATATCTCCACGTTAACCCTCATAGTAATTGTTTGATTTAAAATCCAAACTTTTGGAGTGTAGAGCCAAAAGAAGAAAAAATGCTTCACTGTCCCATTCCTTACGCAGGGCACTGTAGATCATCCCAGCTGAATGTGGACATGGTTCATGTTTGAAAGTGTTTGGGCGTGTTTACTGACAGTGCTTTACACAGCAATATTGAAAGCATGGGCCTGACACACATGGATTGGTTACAAATATAGCAGGAGCAAGTCACAAGCACTGTATGTACAAGTTGGAACATGATACAGTATATGTAACATAACCTGTAAATTCAAAACCAATGTGGAAGGCTACGATAGGGGTAAGGCTTAGGGGTCAAATCAAGAATGTGGGTTGATAATAGGGATGAGGCTTGGGGGGGGGGGGGGGGTCATGTGCTTGGGCTTGGACTAGAGTCAGGGGTTTAAAGGTTAAAGGTTGAGGGGTCATGGTTAGGGTCCCTGCAGTGTAACTGACCTCCACGTATGCCCTCCAGGGGGTAGAAGAAGGCCACCAGCAGGTTCATGAGCACGGCCAGGTTGAAGGAGATGTTACTCCAGAAGGACATGTTTCTGGAACACCAGTACAGCACGGGTTGGGCTGGGGGACAGAGAGAGAGAGAGAGAGAGAGAGAGAGAGAGAGAGAGAGAGAGAGAGAGAGAGAGAGAGAGAGAGAGATAGATAGAGAGAGAGAAGACTTTTTGTTACACATTTGTTCAATCACCAAATCTAACCTGACTTTTTCCATACATGTATGTGTATGTATGTGTCTACAGTATGCTGTGCCTTTCTACCTCCACCAGCCCCCACTTTGCAGCTGTAGAGCATACTGGGAGGCAGTGTGCTACCCTGTCATCACATCTTGTGATACTGGCTGATACAATGCGTCACTGCATCAGTGTAACAGGTTTTCTACCCTAAAGCTCTTTATCAGGGGAAATTCCATCTATAGAATCAATGTTCTCCTTTGTATTTGAGAAAAAAATATATTTGTTCATAACAAAATGATTAAATGTGACACATTTAAAAGAGCAAACCGGCGTGAAGAGAACATCCAGCAACTCTTGGAGGACAATGGAACTTGATAAAAATGCTTCTTAATTGTTCAAACCAGCGGCAGAGTTCTTTTTCCATCACACATTCAAAGAGCAACATATCTTAATAAAGTAGAGCACTACAAGGCGTTACAGATTCGTTACGTTAAGTTGAAAATGAGACAAGCGAGTCACTGAACGAAGACAGGGGCCAGGTTAATATCGTTGGTGACCAGGACTTTCAGACATGTCACTGTGACCTTTCCTCTTCTGATGCTCTCTCCCACTGCTCCAATCTGGCCTGCCACTTTTTTTAATAGACCCTATTCTGGTGTCTGTTTCAGTTAGCTTTCATTGGAAAAGAGGAAGTAATAGACAGAGGGACTTTTCTCTTTCCGTCGCTCATCTGACAAAGACACACTGTGTGTGTGTGTGTGTGTGTGTGTGTGGGCATGTGCATGTCTGTGTGGATGCATAGCGTGTGTTTGTGTTTGTGTGTGTGTGTGTGCTTGCACACCATAGCTCTCGGTTCTGATTCATACAGATACAGATGTTTCACGGCTCAGGGCATGTGGAAAGCCCCTGCCCACTGTGGAAACAGGTCTAATATTGAAACACGCACCAGAGCCAAAACACACAGAGGATGACAAGACCTCTATTTATACCAACGCTTACACAGTAACTCGGAGTCACATTAGATCACTGCCAAGTTTTGGCTACTTATCATATCACTGATTTAGAGGCATAAATACATCATTTTTGGCGCCTGTAAAGCGGAAGAGTTACTAAAAGGATGATACTGTATACAACGTCACAACAGTTGGTAACTGTGATAAACGGCACATGATAATTTAGTAATGTTCCTAATTCAATGAAATACCAGAGGAAGCAGATTAATCTAATTGACTACACATAGAGATAACTAATCCCGAGAGGTTGTGTTGTGAACGAGCACCTCGGAGTTTCTTCTGCCAGTTCATCTCGTTGAAGAGGTCCTCTGCACTGAGGAAGAAGTCGTTGATCTTGCTGCCCTGCTCGTCCCTCTCCGTGGTGTAGTACACGCGCAGTTTGGACTCGCAGGTCAGGAACTCACAGATGTTGGGCACGGGAAACACTATCTCCTCCATGGTGCGGTCCTGACGCACTATCTAAGAGGCCACACACACACACACACAGTGTCACACACTGCAGGTCACAGGGTCATCTCCAGCCAGGGGTCTGGAATGGACACTTTAGCCCCATCAATTGGATGACATGCATGGGTCTGGATTGTCTACTTTAGCTCCAGGCTTTGGGAGTGGGACCCATTTGGACACCATGAATCCTCATACCAAATAAAGGGCAATAAAATATTCCTGATGGTAAAAGCACACAGAATATCGTCAATGGGGGTTCTGGGCATTTTAGCACAGAGGGTGTGTGTGTGTGTCTGTGTGTATGAATTCTCTCTGACCTCTATCTGGGCAGTGTGATTGGCGTAGAACTCCAGGGCCTCGTCTCCATCCCCATTGGTCCCTCCTGGCTTTAGCATCGCCTGCAGCTCCTTATTGTGACGCGCCAACTGCAGGGGGGCAGGTTCAAAGGTCAAGTGAGTATAACGTATAAGAAAGGAGATTGGAATACTGGCTAGTTACCCAGATGTGGTTACATTAGGCCTGTGTTTACCTGATGGGCCAGGATGTAGATGTTGTGGCCTACGTTCCGGGGAGAGGCAGCGTGGTCTTCCTCTTCCCCGTTCTCCTCCTCTTCCTCAGGGTCCTCATACTCCACCTCCCCCTGCAGGTAGGCCTTCTTGATCACCTCCACCTGGAGACAGGACCCAGCAGCCATACAACCATTAACCCCAATATTCTGGAGTCGACACCTTTAACACCACTTTTTCAAAGGGAAATCTAATTCTAAGGAAACATTAGAAATGAAAAAAAAAAGGGAAATGTGTGAGTGGGTAGGGATGTGGGTTGGACATAAAGTAATACATCCACTAAACACATGAAGTCGACCATCTATTCTCTTCAATGGAATTCTACTGGATTGCTGAACTTCTATTCTATTGTATATGGGGAGTGATGTGAGATGTGAAGTGACGTTCTGGGAGGAGAACCCTACTGAGGCTCACCAGCTCCTTAGGCCTCATGTTGTACAGGATCCTCTCCGCGTTCTCACTGTCATGCCGACTCTCCATTATAGCCAGCAACAGCTTGGACGCATTGTTCTGAGAGGAAGAGAGAGAAAGAGAGAGAGAGAGAGAGAGAGATAGAGCCAGAGGATGACAGAAAGAAAGAGAGTTTCCATTATGTTAAACCATAATGTCTTAGTCATGAGATATGTCCGCATGTGAAGATACAATCTTTTTTAAGCCTTTCTGTTTCTTCTCTCCAAAGAAAACAGACAGAATCTACGGGTGCTTGTGGAAAATCCACTCTGCAGATATTTGGTTTGGCAGGGAAGAAGCTAGCTTAGAAGAGATGAATTGCTTGTCCAGGTTTCACAGCAGTACACTATTTGTAAATTTCCACTCTGGCGTAAACTAGCCACTGTGTGTGTGTGTGTGTGTGTGTGTCTCTCTCTCTCTCTCTGAGTGTGTGGGTGGACCCAGTGTGTGGACACAGCTCTGCCAGCTCACCTTGAGTTCCAACACCAGGTCCATCCTCTTCTTCCCCAGCGGGTTGATGTCATTCAGGATCAGGGCGATGATGATGTCAATGCCGTTGGACTCATGGGTGGCTATGCAGTTCTGGAGTGAAGAGGAACAAGAACATGTCCAACACAAGCAAGGTACTGAAGAGGACCACAAGGTCACCTTTGACATGAAGGAAGGAAATTGATGTGGCCCCAGAGAAGAGGCCCATAACTGGTTTCTATGGTTGGAACAGAATGAGGAATTGTATCAAACACGTGTTTGATACCATTTCTCATTCCATTCCACAATGAGCTCGTCCTCTGGTTTCCTCCTCTACTACCTCCAGCAGCCTCCCCTGAACATGGTAGTTTTACTAGCTAGGGCCCCCTTGGGTTGGCCTACCTGGTTTTCATGGCAGGGGCCCTGGCAGTACTCAGTCAGACTCTCCACTGTCTGGTTGATGAGAGCCACGTTCTTCTCATTGATGTAGAGACCCAGCAGGCCCAGGCCTCCCGTGGTGCTGCCGCAGATACAGTCCAGGAACTGAAGCGTTTCACACACCAGGTTGTAATTGTTCTTGTTGTTCTGGCAGCGCAGGAAGTTCTAAGAGGGACAGACAGAGAGGAGGGGAGGGGGTGAGGCTGAGGAGACTCTCAGGTGTCAGCACTGGGGACAGGGTGACCCTGACTTCTCTGTCTGTCTGTCTGTCTGGGCACGTGCACAGACACAGACACAGACACAGACACAGACAAACAAAGAAACAAAGAAACAAACAGACAGACAGACAGACACAGACAAACAAACAAACAGACAGACGCGCAGACAGACAGACAGACACACAGGCAGGCAGGCAGACAGACAGACAGACAGACAGACAGACAGACAGACAGACAGACAGACAGACAGACAGACAGAGCACACTGAATGAGTCATTGGGTAATCAGGCCCACAGTAAGCCAACAGTGAGATAAGGCCATGATGAAGCCTCCATAACTGAATAGAACAATCACATTACTCCTGATTAGACTCCCACCTCTGGCACTGGGGAATGGACTCAAGAGCAGACCGCGAAATACACATCAACCCACACAGATCACACTAGGGACTGGCAGTAGACCAGCAGAGAACCTTCCCACGGAGCTGGAGGGGATTTCTACAGTTGCTACATTTGCTCATTGGTGGATAGTCATACATCCGACTGACTTCATGCCACACTTCCTTACGCTTCCTAACAGTGAGGTTAAAAGGCTCATAGACTGAAATGCACTGTGTATACTCGATGTTGGCATGTCATAGCATAGCATGGCACATCGATAATTTCATTGTCATTCCCATGAATGGGAGTGCTCCCCCTGGTGGTGGGCTGACCTGCAGGTCGCGGTTGTGGTTCTCACATAGCAGCTGGAGGAAGCGCAGGATGGGCTGCATGATGACGATGATGAAGCTCATCTCCCCGTCATCCTGGCCCTTGTCCCCGGCGCTGGGCTGGCCATCAGCGGAGGAGAAGTGGTCCTCGGGGTCAGCCTCCCGGCGGTACGAGTTAAAGGCCTTCTTAGTGGCGGAAGAGGCCTCCAACAGCTGCTCTCTAACCTCCTCAGTCACCACCACCACTGAGTCTTTGGCTACAGAAACACAGGTAAGAGAGGAACAACAATGGAAACTTTGAGGTGCATAAATCTCAAACGAATCCATCTTCACCAAATAACCTACTACGGGTTGCCTAATAACCACCAAAGCACTAACTCTCTAAGTGTGACTAGACTATTTTTGTTTTGTTTTGGAAATGTAAATTTGAACATTGAAAAATGTAATGAACACACTACTACTGCTAGTGTCTTATAAGCCCATATGGGCTGGGCACTGCCAGAAGGTGCAATGACACTATCTAATAAATCATCAATAACCAGTCAGTAGATAGCGACTGAGAACACCTGTTAAGGTGTTAACAAAGGTACTAATTTGTTCACATCTCAGGCCAACAACAGAACTCGTTTTGGTTGACCCCTGACCTTTCTTGCGCACAGGCATGTCCTTGTCCTGGGCGTCATCGTCTTTCTTCCTGTTGCCGAGGTCGCTGGTGTTGACCGTCACGGTGGCTTTGATCTCTAGCTGGGCCAGCTTCATCCGGTCATAGAACACCCGGAAAAACTTCTCAGACTTCTTGTCCTCCGTCAGGCGGCAGAAGAACGAACGCTAATGCACAAGAAAGCAAGAACAAAAAGATGACTATTTATTTTTCACCATGCTTTCCGTATATTGTCATAGACAACCAACTGCTGTAGAATGTAGTACAATAAGGATTCAATGCATTATTTGCTCACCTGAGGGTTACTTCAGGTGAGTGTGCAGTGCAGGTAGTGTAAACAACACTGCACTCAATATAACCATGGAGATGACCTCAAGTTGTCTGTGTAAGTCACCTGATTAACTCATTGTTCTATTTCAAGTCTGAGGACTAGCTGTTCCTCAACTGTGAGTAGGTTGTTGCCACAGGCACCGTATTGCACTGTTTATCTGCAAACGTGCTATGACAAGAGAGGTGCTTGCTGCCTCTCTGTCTGTGCCCCATATGGACAGCGTTACACCATCATCACAATCATACTGTGCACACAAGCAAGATAAAAGAGAAAGAGAGAGAGGGAGGAAAAAAGCACCATTTAACAACCTTGGATTGGACTAGGATTGGATAACCTCTTGACATTAACCACAGTGACCAGAGTTTAGACCTGTCACTTATTCATCAGGAATGTTACAGTTGTTACACACAAAAAAAAAAGGGTCACGCATAATTGGAGCACTTCGTAACCCCCGACTGCAATGGATCCACAGTGTCCCAGTTACCCAAAGGACTGTTTGTTTTGATTATGTAAGAGTGGCAGAACAGGCCCGTCACACCGCTAAGGTGAAAAACGACACGAGAGGGAGAAGCCTGGCCTACTTACATAGGTAAAGAGAGGGGGAGGGAGGGGGAAGAGAGAGAATGGGGGAGAGAGAGGGGGGGGGGAGAAGGAGTGAGAGAGAAAGAGAGAGAGAGCAGAAGGAGGGAGAGAGGAGAGAGAGAAAGAGAGACAGAGGGAAAAGAAAAAGAGACAGTAAGAGAATGGAAGAGGGTGTAAGAAAGAGAGGGGAAGGAGAGAGAGAGAGAGAGAGAAGGGGGGAGGGAGGGAGAAAGACAGAAGGGGAGAGGGAGTGAAAGAAGAAGAGCGAGAGAGCGTTATCAGGTGGTATCTAGGCCAGTTTTGAAAGCTTGTTGCATAACCAGTCATTTTTTCAAGGTTAGACATAAACGAGAAGTGGGGTAGACTAGAGCTTTTGCTTTCGGGTTAGTTTAAGAGGAGAGGTAAAAGATAAACACGCATTTGTCATCAGTTATAAATTGTCAACAAAATGCAAAAACAACATGTTTTGAAGAGAGTTCTCCAGTATCAAAAGCTTCATGCCAAGAGGGTTGTTCATTCATTTCCTACTCTGGGGTAGTGAAACGTGCCACTCCCCCTTGTTAAACATTGACGGAGCTGCTTAACTTTACCTTACATCTCTGCGCACAGTAACAGAATTCGAGTGGATAACAAACAAATGAGCTAACACACTGATACATAGACAAACAACCCACGGTGTATGTGGTGTAATACAACACAGCACCATGCAAATCAATGATGGCCTCTCTACACCTCTACCGCCAAAGCAACAATGACAGAGTTGTCTGCTTGTGCCCTCAGGCAAATTCCAAAGCCCCTCTGCTCCACTTAACCCGCCCGCCCCCCCCCCCCCCCCCACACACACACACACACACTCACACCACCACCACTGAGCACTAGACCTCTTGCACGTACACACTCTGCCAGCAGTCAGTCACGGCGTAGGGATGGGAGGGGGGCATCGAGGGGAAAGAGGGGAAGATGGGGAGGGGCGTGCTATTCAGCAAGGCTTGATGCAATAAATAACTTGATGACAGAATGGATAGTGCTGGGAGGGGGGATTTACTGAACTGGCAACCCACACAGATCTCAGCAGGGAGGGTATGGGGGTGTCATGTCTCCCTCTCTCTCGCTCGCTCGCTCGCTCTCTCTCTCATTGCCTGCCTGCCTGCCTGCCTGCCTGCCTCCCTCTGTTAGCCGTTAGACTGGACAGGCGTGGGTGGGACCCTGTAGCCTGGGGAGGGGGTGAGGTACACCGCTGGGCTCACGGCCGGGATAACACACACCGATTAGACCGATCCAACCAGAGACAAGAGCTCTTCACAGCCCCTCCGCCTCCTCCCCTCCACCCCTAGAGAGCTGAACTGCTTACATAACACACACACACACACACACACACACACACACACACGCACACACACACGCACACATACACACACGCACACACACACTCTTAGGTCAGCTGTCTCCATCAATGCAGGCGTATTCCCAGCTTTAGCAGTCACACCCACACACACATCCACACCCTGCAATATAGTACATAGTACTCTCTCCCAAACTCTACTTCTACAGCCAACTTCATTCCCCTTATGTAATCACATTCACTCTCCACTCCCTGCCCTTCTAGAAAGGCCGCTCTGCTCATGCTGTAGTAGGATTAGGACGTTCCCAGAGTTAAAGCCCCTTCTCTTAGCTGGCCGCTGTGGCTGGATCTCTGTGTGTAGATCAGGTCCAGACCTCTGCGGGGTTCAGGTTTGGGGTAGGTTAGGCTTAGGTGTGATTTGGTCCAGCTACTGTCAGGCTTAGTTCTGTTGTGATGGATTGACAACCATTGTGGTGGATGATGGGTACATTTGCATTCATATTTCAGTCATTTAGCAAATGCTTTTATCCAAAAAAAGTCAGAAAGTAAAACCTACGATAAGAACAAGTGCCATCGGCAGTCGCAGTGCTAGAGAAAGGAAGTTTAAAAAAAAATAAAAAAAATAATTCCATGTTCTGATAATGCAGGGTGTTAGGGGGTGCAGAGGTCTGAGGAGGAGGAGCCCAGGTGTACCCTAAAGAGACGGGTCTGAGGAGGAGGAGCCCAGGTGTACCCTAAAGAGACGGGTCTTTAGTCTACGGTGGAAGATGGGTAGCGACTCTGCCGTCCTGACAGTGGGCATCATGTCTATGAGCACCAGGACAGTCGAGACACCTGCGGCAGACTGAAAGAGGCTTAGACCCTGTGTCTAAGAACAGAGCTGAGCTGGTCCTCCTAATCCTGTAGGGAAAGACCCTTCCTCTCAGACAGGGAGCAGCACACTACAGCAGAGACTCACACTTGGCTGATGAACAAGGTTCAGTTATTAAGTTCTTTAATGTAGATGTCATGACTGATCAAAACAAGACACCACTGCATGTGCCACTATAAGTTGAGACTCCTATATGGGTATGTGAAGACTCACGGGTTACTTCAGGTGAGTGTGCAGTGCAGGTGATGTTTAAACAACAATGCTCTCAATACAACCATGGAGATTACCTTAAGTTGTCTGCATTAGTCACCTGATTTACTCAACACTCTATTGCAAGTTGACCCACCTGTTTGTCAACTGTGGGGAGGTTGTGGCCACAGGCATACTACACTTGTTTACTATAAACAAAAAAGTAAAAGTAAACAACTCCACAAGTAAACAACTGTTAGCTTTACAAATACGCCAGGCCTCATTTCGATGTTTTAGTAGCATCAACGACATAAAACTGTGTCAAAGGCCAACCCCCAATGACATAACCTTTTCAAAAGTGAACAGCCATCTGGTTTCTGTGTTTTGACGGCATTCGGAAAAATGAGCACCGGAGGGACAATGGAAGTGTGACATAAAGGATGAACTAAGACACAGCGGAGGAGTAGAGAATGGAAGGATGGTAAGAGAGGAGGACGGGGGGGGGGGGAGAGAGAGAGCGAAGTGAGAGATCGGGGTGTCTCAGGGGCCCCCCTGGAGTGTTGGGTAAACAGAGAGCCTGTCTGTATCCATGGAGACGAACCCTGAGTGGAATGAGAGAGTTAGGAGTGGGGCGCGGCGGGGGCGGACGGCTCTGAAAAACAAGGTCATAGCGCTTTCCCTACTCTCCTTCCGTTCTGCCACTTGGCATCAACAAAGGGATGTTATATAACAGCTATTTATACTCTCACTCCCTCTCCCTCTCCCTCTCACACTCTCTCTCACGTCAGGCAGCGCCACACACAGTCCGACCGGAGCTGCAGTCATCCTCTCCTTTCTTTATCTCTCCCCTCTTACCCTTATATTCTTTTCTTAACTTCTTTTCTCCTCCTCTCTCTTGGCCGGCTCTCCGAACCGCTCTCTCCGTCTCTCTCTCTTTTGCCTGCCCTTTCATCACAGATCTGTTCCCGATCTGTCCTGTCCTTTCCTCTTCACACCACGTCTCCCTTCACTCTGGAAGGTCCAAATAAATCACAGACTAGAAATGGGAGGACAGGCTCATTGGAATGCATGTAATGGTATGAGGATGGGTATCGAACAGGTGATACCCGTCCTCATTCCATTCCATGCATTACAATGAGCCTGTCCTCTCATTTCTACCTCCCACCAGCCTCCCCATGCCTGGAGTCTATCCTCAAGAGACACAGTCTGCTAAGTAAATCAGCACTAGCCCACACAGATGAAGTTTGACGTTCCCTGCTTATCGAATTATTAGGGCACCAATAAGACTTAAATGCTGTGACGTTGGTGTTATGTACAGTGACGGGCCTTCCTTCCTGGAAGCGAAACAGAGCAGCATGACTTGCGGTGTCGTGCCAGGTGCCTGACCACCGAAAATGTCACGAGAGGCCTGTGTCAAAACATCATTTAGGGCCCACAACCTCTCGCAGCAGCGGCTGTCACACGAAAGGAGCATGGTTGTGGGTTCGATTCCTGCTGGGACCATATATACTGAAAAATGTATGCACTCACTGCAATGTAAGTCAGTTTGGATAAAAGGGTGAGCTAAATGGTATATTATTATATATATATATTTAACAATGTTGACACATTATTGACAAAGACAGTAGCCCAGACGCTCTCTGCCTTGTCAGTGTTTGTGTGTCAGACAGATGAGTGAGGGAGTGAGCGTGTGGGTTAGGTTTATTCCGAGGTAGCATATAGGTCATGAGCTAATGTTTAACCATGTTACGTGAGTGGATGGTTTCCAAGGCATCGACCACGAACAGGTGCACCGCTCGACACGTCAACAAAATACAAGAGACACAGATAAAAGCCATTAACCTCTGTGTAACCTCTTCTTCAAATGAGACCGGGGAGAGTGATTGCTGTCCCTCCCCAGACATGGAACGTTACCAGTCTCTATGGCCAACTCTCCTCTGTCCTCTGTCCCTGCGCTGTCACAGAGAGAGACATGAGAAATACTAGAAGAGAGGAAACCCTTGAAGGAACAATGGACATCCATCGGTGTCATAACCAGAGAAAAAGCAAAACAGTTGCAATACATGCACATTGTAGCGCGTGTAACTTTTTAAAGAAATAATACTAGGTCAGGAATATACTGTAGATAAAGTAAGATAGCATATTTCATACGATGTTTTTATCTTTAAAAACGGAAGAGAAATAGAGTGAACTGAGTATGGAAAAGAACCCTCAAGAGCACAAAACCACTTCAGAGGGGAAGAAAGAACAAGAGCAAGGCTTTGAAACTTTTGTCCAGCTCATCAGTTTGAGAGCTGAAACTTGAGGATTCTAAGAAAGGCATCTGTTTCACTCTGACCTCAGGTTTCAGACTGCCGGGGGAACTGTCAAATATATCACAGAGGACAAGAGCACCCGGCCCGTACTGAAGGAGGTGACCGTGTACGTTTTTAGACGTGTCTGGGTCAGAGGGAAGATGTGGAGGCTGCCGCACCCCTCTGCATCCTTGGACAGGGTGTGTGTTATGTCATTACAGTAAAAAATGGACATCAGAGAAAACGATGCGAACCCTCTTTAGCATAGCTTACTGTACTAATACACTTAACCCTACTACTCTCTCCAGAATTCTTCTTTCCGGAACAAAAAAAGTGTGTTGGGAAAGAAAAGATCCAGTTTCTCTCCACCCCCCCGTCCCCGTTCCCTGTCCCCCGTCCCCGTCCCCGTCCCCCTGCCCTCTCTCCCCACTGCCCCAAATCCGGGGGCTCAGCATGACCCATTTTGGGCCAGGAGAGAGAGAGAGTGAGAGAGAGAGAGAGAGAAAGAGAGAGAGAGAGAGAGAGAGAGAGGAAGAGAGGCTGGAATGTTTTGAAGCCTGAGACATTCCTCATTGTTCATTCACACAGACCTTATGTAACGCTGGTCACGTGATCTGCTCTGCAGCAGCAGCCGTGGGAAGCCAGGGCATTATCTCTGCTAGAGCGGCTTCCTTGCTCTAATCTGATTATGCAAGCTGCGTTCTTACGTAATAGCAGACGGACAGACAGACAGACAGACAGACAGACAGACAAAAACACTGACAGAGAAGCAGGCAGTAAGCAGACAGAGCGACCAGGGCGCGCACACGCACACGCACACGCACACGCACACGCACACGCACACACCTGCTATTCATTTTCTTTCCAGTTTTCCGGGAGGTTAGCAATAAGCCTACGTCATGTTGGTTGCCAAGGCAACCATTGGTAACCTAGCCTGTGTATTATCAATGATGGCGGATGTGAGGAGGAGGGGAGGAGAAATGGTGGTGGGTGGAGGCATTCTGACCCTCTAAGGACATTTAGGAAATTATGATTCCACCCACAACAAGTTCCTTTCTATATACAAATCATGGAGGGGAGGGGAGGGGAGGGGAGAAGTCTGTGTTATTCACGCAAGGGAGGCTGATGGAGGTAGAAATCGGAGGCCCGCTCATTGTAATGCATTCATGTACAACACCGTAAGGGCTGCATTCATTTACATCCTCATATGGCCATCCCACATGCATTACATTACATAGACCCTTTAAAACATACAACCAATTAAAACCTCAACAATATACACTCCGATTGCTTTCAGTGTACAGCATCTAACCTCCCAACGTGTACACATAAACACACAACACCCACCCAAGCATACTGAACACACTCAGCACCACGGGCTAAATCTGTCTCCCTCCTTCTCCACAGTCCAAAGAGCTTTGGTGAATAAAACAGCAGGCGTGTGCGCCAGCGTTTCAATTATGATTATGATTCTCCTCTGTCTCGTGAGACCGTTTTATGGAATATGAACTCTGTTTTTTTACGGTGTGCTAAGGAGAAGTCCACCAGCGGGGAGGGACATGATAGGAGTAGCACAGAGACACAGTGAGATACAGCATGCAGTAAGTTAAGGTAGCTTAGGTAAAGGTTAACTGTAGTAAAAAGGGTTCCTTGCAGGGCCAGCGCAGGCTCTAGGGTCTACCATAGTGACAGGCATACTCCATCTGCTCCCGACACACCCAACACACGTATGTTTGTGATTGACAGGTGGCTTTAGACTGACCTGGATGGTAGTGTTCCCGCCCTCCAGCAGTGCAATGGCCAGTAGGATGCTCTCCTGGAAGACACGGTCGCTGGTGGTGTTCATGATGAGGTCGATGACCAGGTCGGAGGCGCCCTCTTTGTC
>NC_139658.1:19310984-19350984 GCF_951799395.1 Argentina silus | reverse complement strand
GTACACAGTAGATCCATCATCATGCCAATAATCCTACTTGAATTGATTTGATTTGATTGATTGAGAGGTTTGAAGGGATTTGAGGTGACCTGTGACTGTGAGGTTAAACATGTACATACAATACCTGAAAACAAAAGGTACACACACATACACACACACACACTTCATCAATATCTACTCCAGGTATCCCCATACTTGTTTAAATAAACAACACACTAAAAACTGAAAGCCAGCCATCCAGCTCTTTCGTTCGTCACAACTGGCATTAGTAAAACTGTGCGAGTCTTGCAACGGGAGTTTGGGTCCTGACAGGCCAACCTGAGGCCGACTCTCCCACGCGATGACTCATCCACTTATGATGAGGAGTCAGCACGACTGTGCAGTCGCCACGGCAACGGGACAAGTCTCCCAAGGGGAGGGGTAGACAAGGGAGGGAAAGGCGGTGGAGTGTGTTGTGTGTGTGCGTGTGTGTGTGTCATCAGTCAATCGTGGGTGTGTGCCTTTGAGACCGAAAGAGAGTTACATAAGTCCTGCTTCCACGGTTGCGCTCCGACTGACAGGAGTCGGCTTATCCGGAAATAAATTAGGAATGAAAACTGCTGTGGGCCTCGTTTTTCATTGGCATGAGGCAGATCAATGGGTATTGTGTACTGTACTGACATGGTAAACAGCGAGGCATCACGCTCAACACACACACACACACACACACACACACACACACACACACACACACACACACACACACACAGCATCCTTGACTTCCACTAATGGTTACCTTGGAGACAGTAGTGCACAGGGGCTGTGGGGGTGGTTGGCGTATACAGAACATGGGTGGGCTCAGCTGTGTTAGGTGTTAGGTGAGCATTAGCCCAGGTTAGTGACAGGCTACTGCTACGAGACAACCAACAGGATTAACAGGACAGTACCTCATTCCTACGGGCTGCTGCATTTCCACAGCTAAAAGTGTCTTCCTCTCCCCGCCTCTTCTCCTATATCTACCCCAGGGCGAGGCTGGTGCAGGTAGAAATCGGAGGACGGGCTCATTGTAATGCATGGAATGGAATGAGACCATTCCCTCACTCCATTCCATGGATTACAATGAGCGCGTCCTCTGATCTCTACCTCCACCAGCCTCCCCTGATTACACTATTGTGTACAAATGAGCCATGGCCACCAGGTAGTAGCCTTCACCCGTTCAGTTGAGGAGGCCACTTTAGACTATTGAGATGCAGTCACAGACACACTGAACCCACAATGGTTATATCAGCCTTGTAAAACAACAACCACAATCTGTAGGGTGAGGGCTGCAGAGGGCTTAGCAATTACCATCCTTTACCCAAGTTGGAGTTCAGCGATGGACCGAGGGTTCAGCCTATACCAACCTCTAAAGTGGTTGTTGATCAGAGTAAGTGCTCAGCCTCAGGCCCAGGGTCGGTGTCAGGATTAAAGTGTTTTAGTGGTCGAAGTTCAGTTTCAGGTAAGCTGGAGTTTCGGTTAGGGGTTAAAGGTTGTGCTGCGTTGAGTACCTACCCTCCTCTGGTCCTCCAGTAGTTTCTGGGGCTGGTTCTGATCCAGCTCCTGGGTGCAGTGAGGTGGGTTAGAATAGCGGGCCAACAGAAACAAACAAAAGGGTTAGTGATCATGCAACATGAAACGGCCAAAATAAACAAACCCAGGGTTAATGAACAACTCATTCCTTGTTTATAGTAACGACAGTACACATGCAAGGAGCTGCAGTGAGTGGTGCCATGCCATCCACAGTGAGCGTGTGCTGGGTGTCAGGGTTAGGGAGGGGTCAGAGAAGAGAAAAGGGAAGGTCAGTGGTGAAGGCCATCAACTAGGAAGTGCAGAGTTAGAGATTCAAAAGTCTCACTAGGACCACTGTTTCAACAACATTCTCAGCGAACGCTCTGTCTGATAAGGCATCAGAATAGTTATCCTTTGTTCTATTTTCCCCGATGTATCAAACAATAGGATGTACAGTAACGTTTTTTTTTTAGACTCCTATTAATTTCTGCAAAGTATTGTACATGGTATCCAGTATCTGTTGATGCGTTCAGGTGCTTCTCGTAAATAGGGACATTTCCAACTGTAAACTTGTGTACCATTTGAGATCTCAGAGATTTCCCACTCTGTGCTATCCCAGAATAAGCAAATTGGGGAGCTCTACGCAAAAATCCTACAATCAAGAGACAACTGCTTGTTCAAAAACCAGCAGGCTCTGGGGGAACCATGTTAACGACACCAACATAAACAGCAGAGAGGAGGGGGGGTGGTGGGGGGGCAAGGAGCAGGGTTACATAATGGTGCTCACAGGGAACCAGGCCACTGAACCACAGTGACACAGAGGAGCTTAGAGGGCCCCATCTGTCACCAAAACAACACACGAGAGAAAATAACACAGCAAACCCACTGGCCCTGCCAACAGGACTCTGGGTCCCCCTCCACCAGGGTCAAGGTCAGGGTCTAGAATGCAGGACAGGGACAGGCAGACTGAGAATGAGGGCCCCATCACATGGCTGTGTTAGAGAGGTCACTGTACCGTACTGTATGTCTGGAACGGTGTACTGCAGCACAGAGTCAGGTTTCACCCCTCTCATCCACAGTGGTATAGTCCTACAGTACAGTATGTCCATATACAGTGTTTAGACAGGCCCGCAAATGTTTGGCATGCTTCTGTAATTTACTGTAGCACTAAGGGAGAGACTAGCTTGTTTCTGTGATCCTTACAGTAGGATGAGAGACACGTTTCTGTATCACTGGAGTTGATCGTGTTTCTGTTCCGAAAGCGTTATCTCTGTTTCACACGAAAACGCAAGTATGTACTGTGATGCAAGGATGTACGTGAGGTCGAGGACCACAGATAGGTCAGAAGGATCTGAGCAGCGTCAGACAGATAGACGTGGCTACACCAGACTCCCCCACTTTGACCACATCAAACCCAGTCAGCAGCCTTCAGACAGGCTGCCGATCAGAGCAGATACGAGCTCCTCACCACCCACGGTCCAACCACAGCAACCGCAGAGTAACCCCTCACGGTCACCACATCCGCCTCCAACAACCGTTCCATCGAGCTGGAATCTCCCCATGGCAAGCCCCTGTCAGGCCTCACCTCCGTTTCCATGTTAGAGAAAACACACACACACGCACGCACACACACACTCACACACACACTCACGCTCCCCCTCTAGGTGTTTTTTTCGCGTGTGTACGCACACGTACATGTGTTAGTGTTTTAGCAGGCGTTGACTGAGTCATGTTTAGACCAACGATGACTGAAATGGATCCTGGGGTTTACCACCAGGCTGCCCTGCTGAGGCCCAAAAACCATAAAGAGGTGAAATAAACTAAATAACACCAGTCCACAGTCATTTTCACTGCAGCTGATCTAATTCTCTTTCAGACCTGTGAAATGGCTTCCATCTTGACCAGGAGTTGGATCAAGGCCAATACAACAGTTTGGTACGTGTTAGACTTGGCATTGAAGTTGTAGAGGGTAGCTGGGTGTAACCTGGTTTGTTATGAGCTCATAATAGGAATGTCCATCCACCACAGGGCTTTGGTAAGGAGTAGCCACTGAGGCAGAGGAAAAATGTATTACGGATTACTGTGTTCATTTCACCCCTGATATTAACTTTGTTTTGTATTCAAAACACTATAGGTAAGTGTAAACTCTTGGTAACAAAAGACACACAACTTTTGAACTTTCTGAACCCAACCCACTGACTTGACTCCTATCTCACTCAAACCTGAGTAAAGGTCTTCGGTGAACCGACTCCACCGTGTTACATAACCTCTGGGCCATGTTATCTCAATCAGCTTTCACACAAATCAGCTCTCTGACATCACGCCCGGAGGAAGGAATGCGAACGTGTGCAGTTGCCATGGTGTCATGTTGCTGAACCCAAATGTGTCTGCTTCATACCGTACATAATTACACACCTGAATCAACAGTCAGTCAATCACTATGGTGTGTTTCATGGCTGATCGTGGAAGCTTATGTGCATTAAGGGTAACCTAAATTTGATTTTACTGTACACATACTCATTGAGATCTATCGAAGGTTATGTAGTCACACCGAGGGCGTAACCACAGACAGAGAGGAGAGAATACTGTAGGACAAGTCACAACCCAGCCCTGCATGGTGAGTCTCCAACACACAACAAACAGCAACACCAACACTCACTGCCAGCGCCACTTACTCTGCCCAGCGGGTGTGTGCAGGATTGTACGTGAGAGAGAGCGAGAGAGAGGAAGGAGGAGGAGGGAGAAGGAGAGAGAGAAAGGAGGAGAAAGAAAAAGGTGAGAAGTTATGCCCTGACATCCAAAAGGAGCCAAGAGAGGGAGGAAGAAAATGAGAAAAGGAAATGGTGTGAGCGAGAGAAAGGGAGAGAGAGAGAGAGAGAGAGAGATGGGAGAGTGGGCGAGGTTGGTTGGCCTGTTATTTCCTGCTGCCATTATTACATCAGAGCTGGACGGCATTGAGGGCTGCAGAGCTGGAGCCTCTTAACAGGTGTTTATATGGAGAGCTGAAGATACACACTGTACACCCCCCACACAGACACACGTACACAGGTACACACACACGCACGCACGCACGCACACACACACACACACACACACACACTCACCCACAGACCACCCCCTATAGCGCCCACCTCGAGCCCCCCCTCATCTCCACCTAAAGCCCCCATCCCACACCGAGGCTCAAGCAGTGTCTCCGGGTAAACAGCTCCTCCGCACATTTATTGGCAATTACTGTTGAAGGTCACACATCAGCGGAGGGGCTGAGAGGCTGGGTTCCAGGAAAAAAAGCCCGGTTCTTATGTAACTGCGGCCCAGAGCTGGCAGGGGCCCAGGAATCGTGCAGCTTGCAGGCAGGGAAAACTAGGACACGGCAACGCCGCCTGCCACAGCCTCACACAGCCTTACACACACACACACACGCACACACACCTCCTCACACACACTGTCACAGTGCCCCCTACTGGCACCCTAGGGTAATGCAGGGGAAACACCCTAAAACAGCTTAAGCTCAGGCTACTCAGAGAGAGAGAGTACGAGTGAGAGCGAGAGAGAGTTCTCTAGAACAGTCAAACTTTGTTGTTCTGATTTCAGCCGGGAGTTTTTTTATTTTTTTTACAAGCCCTTTATAGGGTGTTTCTTATCTCTCCTGCACAATGTCCCTTTTCACTTTTCAAAATGTGTGTGTCCTTTATGGTCTAGGTCCTTTGTTGTATAATATTACTTGAACAAAAAAGGGCGTTCAAAAAAGATCAAAGACGAAGCGACATTCACATAAACAAACTCATACTCATGCCTAATTAATGGGCCGTGACTGGTGCAGCAGTATCAGTAACTTAACCTCCCGCTGTGGTGCTTTTCAAAATGCTGGGGAATACTATAAAAGGAAACTAGTGCACACATTCCTCAGCCTTCTGAGAGACCGAGTACAGCCACAAATACTGGAGGCTTGCCCTGCCAATGGGTGACTCACTGTCTTACACAATAGGGCTGTGTTGTTTCACACACGCACACACACAAGCACGCACACACACACACAAATTGATTTTCTTACGAATCCTACAAAAAAAAAAACTCTGGTAGACTGAGGAGTGTGGGTGCATGAGAGAGAGAGGGTGACAGAGAAAGCAACTGAAACCCCATCTACAGCGATATCTACATCTACTACCCCATCTGGAACTACAGCCACAATTCACCAACTACAACCACCACTTCAGCTAACACTACAGCACAAACACCTGTACAGTCATATAGTACGTAAAGCTCAAAACACAGAAGAAGGGAACAACACAGGGAGCGAGAGAGAGAGATATCGAAGAAAAAGAGGGACAACCTCAGGCAAATCCATCTCATCATCAAAGGCCCTGAGCTGAAAGACAAGAGAAGAGAGAGATGGAGGGTTAGCCATGGTTAGCACAGGGAGGCGGTGGCTGCATCAGTGTAAGCAGGGCAGAGGGCAACTCCTGTATATACACAGCATGCATCATGTTTACGGGCTCAGGTGGAAGATGAAGACTATTTCTCTCTTAAGTGCTTATAGCAGCACAGACACACACATGTTCATTCAGAGAAACCATTCATTAGCCATGGATGTTGGCCACACAATGAGAATAGACTAGAAGAGTCGGTACAATACTATGAAATTTGGTAAACACATGTGGAGCCAACAGCATTTCTGGGAAGACGGACAACTGGGAGCCATTTTTTTTTCTTGCTTAACTTTAGATATGCATGCTTTCACTGGAACATGACGAGTTACTAAGTATTTGGTAATGAGGTCTGTTTGACTGTGTGTGTGTGTGTGTGTGTGTGTGTGTGTGTGTGTGTGACAAGATCATTCTCATTGTTAAGGGATCGCCGGATATCAATTGATCGTGAAAGGACATGTCCTGTCCGGATGCTACAGTATCCTCTATCGTCTGTCCATTCCCTCATCCATCAGGAATTTAATATCGAATCAAAGTCAAACTAACAGTACAATCCCAAACACAGCCTCACATTCACAGTCACCTTAATGAATCATTGGCTTGTCAATAGGAATCAGACAAAAGGCTTTGAGACAGAGAGTGGGCTGTCCCACTAGAGCGATGGGGAGACCCAGGTCCTCTGTGAGCGGTCCTCCATACCTTCTCTCCATAGCCGCGGTCTTTGGTCATCATCTCCCGGAGCGTCTGCAGTACTTTGATACACAGTCTCTCCTCGTTCTCCTCCAGGAGCTGCTTGGTGTGTTTGATCAGTCTGGGGGGGGGGGGGGGGGGGGGACAGGTCAAAGTGCAACTGTGAGTCTAACAAAAGGTCACCAGTGAGGGCAGGCTGAGGGCTGCTGGGGGTGGAGAGTTGTTGTGCAAACGTTTGTTTTCATATCGACTTTTTATTGACTTTTATTGACAGAATCAGTCAATGAAAAATGTGGAAATACCTCCCCACCTGCCAAGCTGACTGGGAAACATCTAAGCTATACATAAACTAAACTTAATGGGAATGATGCAATATTAAGGGGGGGGGGGTATCATTGTGATGACACTCACTTGCAGATGAAGCCTCCACTCTCACACTTCCTGCGGGAGTCGGTGTTCTCTGGGAAGAGCAGCTCAGGGCGATGCAGCACGTCCACCAGGACAGACAGCTCTGCCTGGACCAATGGACGCAGACGGTCCTCTAGAGCTGACACTATGTCCTACAGGGCAGAGAGAGAGAGAGGGCATCAACACACACACACACACACACACACACACACACACACACACACACACACACACACACACACACACACACACACACACACACACACACACACACACACAGAAAGACAGATGATCAGAAACTCACTCTCTCTCACACACACACACACACACACACACCTGCAGTCTCTCGATGATGTTCCTGTAGTCCCGCGAGGCGGTCAGTACGGAGTCCCTGCGGGCGGCGTTGCGAGCGGTCAGTCTCCAGCTCATGGCTGTCTTCTGGACAATGTTGTTGGACTTCACAAACAGGTTGTTCACCTGGCTGTCCAGGTCCACAGGGATGGCTATGGCCCGGCCTTTGGCTGTGTGGATACATTTGACATACATTTTTCTCCCATTGCTGTGACATTTATCCACCTCACCAACGTTTGGTGGGGCAAACACTTGTCAGAGCAACGGGAGAAGAGTGTTCCATTTGCATTATTATATATATTTTTTAAAGGTATTTTTTTTTAAGTGGGGCAGTCCCACTCTTATATTTTTAGATAGAGATAGTGAAGAAAGACAGTAAAAGTAAGGAGGAGAGGGTATGTCAGCAGGGCATGGGCCGGATTCAAACCCATGCCGACATGGGCATATGTGTGCACTATGGTGCTAGACTACTATGGTGCTAGACTACTATGGTGCTAGACTACTATGGTGCTGGACTACTGGACCACCCCAGGCCACAGCCATTTTTTATTTTAATTCAGTTTTGAATTACGTTGCATTAGTGAGCACCTCACCTTGGGTGGGCATCCTTTATTCCTTTTATACTGCATTACACATAATGTCACGGTGGCCCTCTGCTCTGACTGGGATTGCAGAGGTGAGTTGGGGTTTGAGGGTTGTAGGAATGTGCTGTTAAAAGCGGATGTTGTCCTTACCCACGTCAGACAGCACCTTGATACAGCCCTCCACTGAGCCCTTCTGTACTGGGCTCAACCAGGTACAGTGGTAGACCCTGAAGACAGCCTGCAGCTGCTGCACGAACACTGGCTGTCTGGTCTGAGAGGAGACCAGGAAGAGGGAGATAGGAGGGGGAGAGGGAGAGGTAGAGGGAGATAGGAGGGGGAGAGGGAGAGGTAGAGGGAGAGGTAGAGGGAGATAGGAGGGGGAGAGGGAGAGGTAGAGGTAGATAGGAGGGGGGAGAGGGAGAGGTAGAGGGAGATAGGAGGGGGAGAGGGAGAGGTAGAGGTAGATTGGAGGGGGAGAGGGAGAGGGTAATTCTGTGGTTAATACTTGGACTTACTTATTGTGCTACGAGTCCCCACTCACACTTAAGCGTCAAACTTTACAAACAATACCCCCACCAACAGTATCGCTGTTAAACAATGGGGGAACATACAGTATGTGAAATCTCTTGGCTCTGGGCTCACATCCTGTTACCGCACACGCACGCGCACACACACACACACACACACACACACACACACACACACACACACACACACACACACACACAGTAGGGTAGAGTACTGATAGTGTGATAACACCTGGACCTAGGCCAGCATGGCAACTGGCAGCTTAGTGGCAGTTTGCTTTCCCATGTGAAACACCAACCCTCAAGAATCACAAACCACAGTGTGAGCCAACTCTCTGTATGAGACCATTCAAATAACATACAGCGCTATCAAATGTAATTATCAAGTGTTAGATTTTATTCTGGCAAAACATGGAGACAACAGTATCGATGCTGTAGTTGAGGGCCAATGCAATGGGACGCATAAATAGGTCCTGTGCACACACACACACACACACACACACACACACACACACACACACACACACACACACACACACACACACACACACACACAGACACACAGACGCGCACACGCACGCACACACTAACATCCACCAAAACCCATTAGAAACAAGTCATATGCAGTCCCCACTCCAATAAACTTATATCAAATACCTCTGGCATTTTCCCCAAAACTGAGTTCTGCAGCAGTAGGACAAAAGCAGTGAAAAAGTAAAATGTCAGTGAACATATTCAGGAGCAGCCACTACACATCATGACTAGACTGGCTTAGTCAGCCTGAATTCTCTCATTACTTTCACTATTACGGGATTAACGTTGCACTAACCGTTGTCATTTTCTTTTTTAGATTCTAGGAATAATGACGGTTTCACAAAGAACTACGTCAATGGATATGATCGGTCGGGGAAATGTACAAATGAACTGGAAAGGAGGGACCCATGGGAATAAAGGATGGGTCGTACTGCCCTCTCTCCCTCCCTCTCTCCCTCTCTCTCATGTTTTCAAACCTTGTAACACACATTTCTCCCTGGTGACTGGCACACAATGGTGAGTAAGGCTGCAGCTCAATTCTTTTGGAATTAGTATGAATCACTTAGAAGGCTTGGGTAGTGGAAGGGAGGGAGGGGGTCTAATATGTTTGAGAAACGGAGGGCACATTTTCCGCCGTAGATTGAAGACCCATCTCTTCAGGCTACATCTTAACTGTCCCTCCTAAAGATCTTTTCATCCCCAATACCCCCTGTACAAGTTTCTCTCCTGTAAAAAAAAAAGAAAAAAAAGAAAAAAAAAGAAATAAAATAATAATAAGAATTATTATTATTCCTTTGTTCTGGCATTGTGACTGCCAATATCCCCTGGTCCTACCATAGATTACTTTTTCTTATGATAACTGATGGATAGATGATTCACTTCCTTAAACAAATTTTGTAAGTCGCTTTGGATAAAGGCGCCTGCTAAATGCCGTAAATGTAAATGTAACATCCATGTAGGGTTACACTGTGTGGTTAAAAGTAGCTCAGGTGTCTATATCCATCCATACTTACAGTAAAACACGCCCCGGGTCACCCATGTGATGCGATGAGAGGCTGGGGGTCAGAGGTAATATAAGCTACATACGAGTCGTGAGGAGAGAAGTGCCCCCGACTGAACCATCTACCATCTGCCTGCTCTGATCTATTACCCATGAGACACCAGCAGCCCATGGGGCTCCTCCTGTTCCAGGAAAGACCGGGGATTTCTGACCATTCTTCACTCTGTGGAATTAGACTGACAACTGAAAAGCAGTGGTACAGGAGTTGAAAGACTATGCTGTGAGACGGATTCATTAGATAGATGGGTAGATCAGTCGGGGACGGCGCTGTGTCTCAAATGAGCATGGCCACAGATGTCACAAACACACGTGCACGCCACACATCTGATCCCTCCCTTTCCCTCCTCCCTCTTTGAACTGTAGAGGCTTCAAACGGCATTGACACGAGACCGTTCTGTTGGTTGCCGATGGTTACCTGCAGACTGGTGCTCTGGTCGGAGAAAGGCGAGCTGAAGAACGTGGTCACAATGCTCATGACTGTTTCGGTCACGTAGCGCTCCAGGACCGTGTCTGCGTGCTTGCGGTCACTTGTGTTGTTGCACACCTGCAAAAGGATCAAAACATTAACAAGGTTACCTTTTTTAATACTCATTAGTAAAAAAATAAAAAATAATCCTAAATTAAAAATCAAACATTTACTATTTTTACTGGAAAAAAGGGCAATATGCACACATTTATTGCCATTTCCAAAAATGAATGAATTGTTCCTCACCCTGCAGATGTCAACCAGAAAGTTCTCAAACAGTTTCCACATGTGGTTGCTAGTGTAGATCTCCTTCATTTCCACCTCGGTGTCCACGTAGCAGTGGTTCAGGAAGTTGATGTAGGCTATTTTGATCTGGAGGTGGCAGGATAAACATTTATTATAACCCTACTCTAAGCTGGTCTGATTTGGGCTAGACTGGGCTGAGCTGGGCTGGGCTGGGCTGGTCAAGTCTAGGCCCAGCTAAACTGAGCTAGGCTGGTCTGGTCAGATCTGGTCTGGTCTGGGCCAAGATTCAATAAATGAGGCCTAATGTGAGATGACTGGTCTAGCTAGGAGACTGCCAGGCACTGGGTTTGTCCCATTAGAGCAGGACTGTAACACAGCAAGCATACTGTATGTATGCAATTTGTGGGAGGCAACACGTCTGATTTACCCCTACCCTGAACTCTGGCCATTCAAATCACACCGTAGTATAATCCAGAGACATTTTGTCTGACCCTACCTGACTTTGTTATGACAATCCCATTGTTACACCTCACCTCAGGGATACAGTCCTCGTGAGTGACCACTCGTACAATGTCGTCCAGCGGCAGCAGGGAGTTACACTTGATCTCGGTGTAGACGTTCTTGCCCTCGGTGCAGACAGCCAGCAGCTCCACCAGGTGGATGTGGTACATGAGGGGGCTGTTCTCATCCATACGGTCACGCTCCGAACGCATCATCTGGACCAGGGTCTGGAAGGACGCGCGATCGTTATAGAATACTAGAACGTCCTCGCCAGCGTTCACCAGCTACAGGGAGGGATGAACAGAGAAGACAGACAAAGAGAGAGAGAGTCAATGAAGGTCAGCATGGAGCAGTTTAATGGCAGCTAGCACAACTCTCGTGTGCGAATATAGGTATGGAAAAATATGTAATAGTCTATGTTTTCATACGATTGGGTGGTTAAAACATAATGATGCAGGACAGTCATGTCATTGGATAGTTGGATACTATGTTGTGATATGATGAAATGGTCAGAAAATAAACCGTCTGCGCACGATGACAAGGTAGGACCGTAGTTTTACATGACTGGATAAGCCGGATGGATGGAATAGTGAGAATACTGAGAATGGCCAATGGGACAGCAGTCTGGGGAGGGGGACCGACCTCAGCCATGACGATGTCCTGACACTTCTTGATGAACTTGCTCTCGGCCTTGACAATGGTCTGCAGGAACTTGAGGTACTGGACGTTACGTCCGTGCGTCTCGATACAGTGGACAAAGTGCTGCACCACACGTTCGTTGATCTCACTGCACAACTGGAAGTTATTCATGAAGATGTGCTGCATAGTGACTGCCTCTAGGATCTGAGAGAGAGAGAGAGAGAGAGAGAGAGAGAGAGATTCATTGTATTTTAGGATCTTAGTGTAAGGACAGTGTTCTGGTGGGTAAGTGCAGTCCAGCTCACCCCTGGGTTGAGGAACAGGTTGATGTGTTTGTGAAGCAGGGCCTGGTTCTGCTGGTTCCCTGCACAGAAGTTCTGCAGGAACTGATGGGCCAGCTTCATGATCTCCTGCATGCGGACGTCTTCTCCCTGGAAAAAAGACAGCGGATAAAGGACAAGCACACACAGATGCACGCACGCGCACGCACACACACACACACACACACACACACACACACGCACACGCACACGCACACACACACACGTACGTACGTACCTTCTCATAGGGGATCTGCAGTAGCTCTAGCACGACAGCGTGAGCCCCCATATTCCTGAGCAGTCTCTGCTGCTGCTTCTTACTCTTCCTGCCTGACAGACCCTCCTGGACACACAGCCTGCTGAGCCGCAGTAGAATCTGACAATACAGAGATAGAGTCTTCATCCCCCATAGAGAATGAGAGAGGGTCTAGACCCTAAACTACTGTACATTCACAATGCCCATTATAGACTGTAACAATAATACAAGTTGAATAGTGACTCTTGATTCAAGATGATTTGAACTTCACCTCCTTCACCACTCTGTAGTTGTAGCTGCTGGTGCTTTCTGGTTTCTTTGGTTTGTCTGAGCCACCCGTGTTGGAGTCGCCCTACAATACCAGGGTGGAACAACTTTCTTAAGCATCTCTGCCAAAGGATAGACACCAAAGCTCTGATATAATACAAAATGGCGCTCTTTGGCTAGCTCTGGGTCTGGGGAGGGATGCCCATAACCATACCCGTACCTTCTTGTGATCAGACTCTGCAGAGAGGCCCTCTCCAGGGTCCATGCCCTCGTCTGGACCCTGTCTCTTGTACACCCACAGCTCTGACTTCTCCACGATGGAGCGCAGCTGGTCCAAGTCCGACTTGATCTGCTTATAGTTCTCCACATCCTGACTGGTCACCAACAGCTGGACCTGGAGACATAGAGGAACCAGTATAATGGGTTATTGGGCCTGGAGTTTTTTTCCGGGAGGTCACATGGTCAAGAACAACTCCTGGCCCTAGTTATATTGATAGCTGAGGTTAAAATATATGCAGTATTTATAACTACTGTATTTAGCAGACATTTTTATCCAAAGTGACTTACAGTGCAGTGAGTGCACACATTTTTTTGTACATACAGTATTGTCCCAGCGGGGATGTGTGTTCTGTACCTGTTTGAAGGCCTGAAGCACCTCCTGCCTCTGGCTGAAGTGTCTGAAGAGCAGGTGGAGGGCTCGTGACACCAGAGGAGGGTAGTCATGCATGGTCAAGTGGAGCAGGACCCTCAGGAACGTACGACCACCGTGGTCATCCAGGTCCAACGGTGTGTTCTCCTCACTGTGTGGATGGCACACACACACACACACACACACACACACACACACACACACACACACAATCAGTTAATTCTCCCAATAATAAGTGCTGCTACAGTTCTTTGCAGGTTTAAAGACTGTTACCTTCCACCAAATATCCCCTCTGCCTGCTCCTCTATGTGCTCAAAATCCAGCGCACCTGAAGAGATGACAGTGGTACGTTGAGTTCAGAGTGAGACACAAACAGATATGACACACAGTAGGCAATGGGAGATTTTACCACAGAACTACATTTTAATTATACATTACCTGGCATGTTGTTTGGTCCATCTGGTGTGCCGGTTATAGACAGATCACTCTGGGAGTTACTCTCATCAAACTCCCTCTTAAAGATACAGAGCAGACAGGATATCCTGTAGTCCAGACGCACATTCAGGATGAACTACAGGACAGAAAAGAAAACGACGTGATGAACGATGAATGTTGTACAGTGCTATGTGTATAGGTTCTGTCTGTCTGTCTGTCTGTCTGTCTGTCTGTCTGTCTTGGACCCTTCACCTGTAGGATCTCGATGATCTTGAGCTTTGTGTCCATGACTAGGATGTCTTGTTTCTCAGGCTCAGTTCGGGTCTTGACAGTGTCTCCGTTTGGGGGGTTGATAGGGGTGGTGGGGAGGAAGCCCCCCCCTCTCAGGACCACCTGGGTCATCAACTCGCCAACTCCATGGATGGACCTCATCACATTACTGCCTGCCACACACACACACACACACACACACACACACACACACACACACACACACACACACACACACACACACGCACACACACTTCAAATCACTGTCACTGGGAGCAGTAAGTTTAGTCCTTTGTAGGGTGGATGATGGCAGTGTCTCCTACCTTTGCTTTCGTCTCCCTTCTCCAGTTTGTTGGCGGGGAAGATGGTGCTGACATGTACACAGTCCAGGATGGCCAGCAGGATCTTGGTTAGCCTGAGCAGATCACTGAAGTTGTAGAAGCCAAAATAAATGAGGTTCCTGGCTAGATTCACAACCTGTAGATGGATAGAGACCGACAGGGGGAGAGACCGGGGCAAGTGCTTAGTATCTGCCTGAGCTCATATCGATTTGACCAATAGGAAGTAAATCTCTGATTTGACCAGTCCAGTAGGGGCCGAGTCTCATGGTGACTCGTCCAATAAGGACTGGGCCTCCGGAAGGACTGACCTCAAAGGTGAGCTTGTTCTTCTCCTTGTCAGCGAAAGGGAAGCTCTGACACACCACATCTCTCAGGTAGTTCTCCACAAACTCCATGGTCAGGCAAAAACGCTCCTTGATCTCGTCCTTTGACGTGCCGTCATTGTCATAGCTGGGACCAGAGGGACACAGGGAGGAGAAGAGATGAGCACTGCACTGCAACCAACTGTAGCTCTTAACCTAAGATAATGACTCCCAAATTGACTATATTGAAGCTGCTTCACGGTGGTTCAGTTTCCTACCACCTCAATGAATATTCACATAAGATAACGTGGACAGGCTATGATACATACATAGATAAAGTCAATAGGCTATGATGCATTCTATTCTGTTCACTCCTTCACTTCAAACCATGGACATATATGCCACTTAGCTGACGCTTTTATCTAAAGTGACTTAGTGAGTGCATACATTTTTCAGTACATATGGTCCCAGCGTGAATCGAACCCACAACCTAAGCATTGTTAGTGCCATGCTCTACCAACTGAGCCACAGAGGACCACACCACTAACTCCTATCAGCCATGCCACTCACTCGTCGATGGCGATCTCGGAAGGGATCTCCGACCAGAGGCGGGCGTATTTGACAGGCGTGACCTGTTCCTGGGGGTCGCGGTCCACGTGCATGTGCAGCATCATGCGACAGAAGGAGGCTCTGAGGTCGTAGGGCAGGTCCTCGTCAGACATGCAGCGCAGGATCAGGTCCACGTCCAGCTGGCCTGAGATCTTATTGATGGCCAAGTACTGACGGTCCAGACACATCCTGGCGAACAGGTTCAGCTGGTACCTGAGAGCCCGGGAGAGATCATGACAGAAGATTAGCCTCTGGACATGGATATAAGCAGGAAGAAGCTGGGTGGAAAAAAGGGGTTCAAGCTGATCACAGAGAGAGCTGTTCATAGCTGATCACAGAGAGTCTAAACATAGATTTTCCTGGTTCTAATGAATTGATCAGTAAAAGACAAAAGATGAGGGCCAGTCTCCTACAGATAAACAGTAGATTTCCAGTCACACATGCAGCAAGGTTGAGAGAGCGAGGCGTGGAGGATGTTGGTCTGACCTGTAGTAGCTGACCACTTCCTGGTCCTCCTTCTGGCCCTCCTTGGCATCCTGGGCCAGCTCTCTGATGCTCTTACTGCGGATCTCCTTAGTGCTATCCTTCCAGAACAGCCACACCTCCTCCTCGTCCTCCTCAGACTCCACAGAGTTCTCCCCCATGGACGCCCCCTCGATCTCAAACCTGGACAGCACCAGTCTACCGGGGGGGGGGGGACAGGAGAGGCTGTTAGTTACAGTAGGTTTTTCTCCCTAGCAAACTTTTTTGACTGCCGCTTTTCATCCTGAAAAACGTTATTTCTTGATCATTATTAGGATTGACCGTTGGTTCGATTTTCTTTTTACTTTGTAGTACTGTCTTTTTTCTTTACCAACCGAGTGGATTACGGAGAGCTGTTATTGCTGTCTATGGAATGACAACAACGGCCTGCTGCGTTAGCCTCAGAGGCTAAAAACAGACATCGGCTGTCTCCACGACCCTGCCTGCTGTCTTCTGAAGGTCTAAATTCTTCGATTCAACACCGCAGTGGGCTCCATTCTCGGAGCCCTCGCATGTAAGTACCCTGTCTTTCCCTCCTTAGAGCCTCCTATTCGACTCAACACCGCAGTGGGCGAGAGAAACTATGCACTAGCTTAAAGTCTCTAGCACAAAACACCAAGCCCCTCGCAAAAAATCTTGGCGTGCTTCTAGATCCTGATTTGAATTTTGAATCACACATCAGTAATATAACTAAAAACGCTTTTTATCACCTGAGAAATATTGTCAAAGTGCAACCATTTCTCTCCCAGGCAGATACTGAGAGACTTTTGCATGTGTTTATCACTAACAGGTTAGATTACTGCAATGTTATCTTCTCTGGTCTACCTAAAAAAAACTATAAACAAGCTACAGATCATTCAGAATGCAGTAGCAGGTGTATTGACCAAGGCCAGACGAAGAGCACACATCTCTCCTGTTTTAAAGTCTCTTCATTGGTTGCCTGTCAGTTCTAGAATTGATTTCAAGATCCTTTTACTGGTGTTCAAATCACTAAATGGTCTAGCGCCTGAATACCTGTCAGATATGCTTTCAGTTTACAGTCCATCGAGACCTCTCAGGTCCTCTGACACTGGTCTTTTAGTCATACCCGGGGCGAGGACAAAGAAATACGGGGAGGCAGCTTTTAGTGTCTATGGTCCTCGCCTCTGGAATAACCTACCTCATGAGCTTAGGGTGTCACAATCCATTAACACTTTTAAAAGGAACCGCAAGACACACCTTTTTAGCTTAGCTTTCTCTTAATCTATGTATGTATTTATGTATGTATGCTTCTATGTTCTGTACTTATGTATTTAAAATGTTACTGTTAAGCACCGTGTATTGCAATTTTGTATGAAAGGCGCTATATAAATAAAGCACCTAATTCAACTAATAAGCTAGTGATTGAGTGGTTGAATCCTTGATTAGTTGCATTAGATACGTTGGTGCTGGACTGGAACTCAATCCGACACAACATACGGCTAACCAGGACACGTGCCGAGGAACACAGAGGTAGACGCTTGACGCGGGAACCCTCGTGACTGACGCATGTATTGAAGATCACGTAGCGCTGTGCTGTATCAAGAACAAATGCGGAGTAACACTGCCTGCTCGCTGCTTTGTGCCATTAAAACCAGCTTCGGATTGTATGCAAACCTTGGCCTTTCTGCCCTAGCGTAGGCAGAGATAGCACTGAGAGAGTACTTTCTATGTCTGAACGACTCTGTTCCATTTCCAAAACAACAACATACTGTAGACTAATTGGTCAGTTGTGTTCAGGGTCGCTGTTAATTCAGTGCACTGCAGACACACAAGACTATACAACGTGATTGCACCTTCAGCAGCTTTCACACCGTTATGGAAGAGGCTCTGTATGACCGCATGGTTTGCTACTGAACAGCTCTATTATCTAGCGTGGATACAGAGAGGTGAGATGTATTCAACTGAAGATTGGATTGTACCGTGACACAAGAGCCTGTGATGGACTACTTGGCATTGACGGCAGACTATTGTCTGAAAGCCGTCAGATTCTTATCAGGACAATAATGCATTGTGAAGAGTTGAGTGTGTTGCATACGACTTGGTAGGTGAAAAGCGCACTGATGAAACCTGACGGCATGGGGGATTTGGGGGTCTGCACCACTGCATCAATGTCTGTGGCTATGTCTTATTCTAGAACGATGAAATCCTGTAGCCAGAACGTAAATACTGCCTCTCCCATACAGACATGCAGGAGCAGAAGGGAGTTTGGGGAGGAGAGACGGCTCACTTAGTTTCTATGAGGATGTCTCCATTAGTTGGGTCCAAGACAGCGTTACAGATGAGCTCCTGGGTCACAGGGATGGACTTGTTCATGGACACACACAAGTCCGACAGGTAGTCCAGAAACCTGGAATTAAAACACACACACACACACACACACAGTAGTTAATTATGGATGTGTGCACACAAAAACATCACACACAGACAAACATGCGACACGCACCCAGACACACACACAGACACAGACACAGACAAAGACACAGACACACAGACCTACCTATAGTCTCATAAAATTCCATGAAAGATTAACTTAGGCACCAGACTTCAATTAAGTGTTCAACAAAAAAACCATACCATCTGCCTGTAAGGAGCATACAATACACCCCTTACACATGTGTCTTTTGACCTTCAGCATGCACGGCCAACCCATTCCAATAGAAATTAATTCAACCACAAGACTTCTATTACACATAACACAGCAATATACCATCTGGTTGTAAAGGGCATACATATTATCTGGACATACAGAAATGTCAGATCTAAATCTGTATACCGTACACACACAGGCACACAGACACGCAGGCACGCAGGCACGCAGGCACGCAGACACGCAGACACGCAGACACACGGACACACGGACACACAGACACACGGACACACGGACACACAGACACACAGACACACAGACACACAGACACACAGACACACAGACACACAGACACACGCACCTGGGTTCTCGGTTCTTCCTCACCAGGCTGACAAAGGTGTCTATCTCTGCTGCGGTGATGTGTTTCTCCAGCAGCTTGCGGTTGTTATGCAGCAGGGCTGTTATCGTGTCCTCTGCCAGCACATCATAGCCTATCTGCTTCTGCATGAAACGGAACTGCTTGGCGATGTACTCCTGTTGCGGGACAGACAGAGGGCCTGGTCACATTCACATCATCATCACAACATCCTCAAAACATACTCTCTGAACTCTAATATCGTTAATCAGATCTCATGAGACGATTTCAAGCCCTTGTCTTATCATAATTGCATAATAATATATATTTGTGGAACAGAATCTAAGATATCATCATAGCATATCATATCAATAATGACGTTTAACACTTGTATGATTCTTATCTCTCTGCAGAGAGTCGGCCTTCATCTTGGCAGGGTCCGGGGGCAGGCCCGCTAAAGCTAGACAACACACAGTAACCCTGTTAACCCCATTAACCTACAGAGCGGCAAGCCGTTCGTCACAGCTAATCAAGACAGCATTAGCGGCGGCCTATCAAAGCCTTCAGCCCATTCATCCGATGCCTGTGAGAACAAAGCATGTTCAGACGGACAGCCAGCTTCCTGATTCAGCCTAACAAAATTACCACTCCAATTACACTAATGTAACAGGGGGACCACAGTACATCTGCGCATTGGATGCGGCATGGACTCTTCTTTGCGTGTGCATGTGTGTGTGTGTGTGTGCGTGTGTGTGTGGGTACAATATGTGTTGCTGTCAAGTGTGTGGGTACCGGTATGTCTGGGGTTGCTGAGAGTTTAATGAGAGCGTTCCGTGAGTGAACCGGACACACTGAACAGGACATTCAATTACAGCCAAGCGCATGGCATGATCTTTACATTTCGTGCCGTGATAATTGTATAAGTGCTGTCATTGACACTCACTGTCAACTAAAGACAAGGCCTCCTGGAACAGTTTGTCCAGAGGTCAGTACTGGGACCTATAGTGTCCAGTGGTCTCAGCCCTGTAAGCCCTGGGTTGTACATACCTGGTTCTTGCGGTAGTCCTGCTGTGAGTGGCGTAGGACTCGGTAACACAGACGGCAGATGTGTCTGAAGGGGGAATGGCGCTGGTCAGCCAGCTCCTCCAATCGCAGCATGGGCCCGTCCCCACTGTCTGTGAACGGAGCCTGCAGCAGCTTGAAGATCTGAAGAGATGTTTAAAGTTATTATATTGTACAGTACTAACATTGTAATAATATTGTACTTACATTTGAGAGATTTTACATATCTGAGACCCCATGGTTCCATGTAATTAACAATAATTCATGTGTTTCCAAAAAAATTTATTTTGGTAATTCAAAATGTACAATGACGTTCACATAAAAGGCCAGTGCAACACATTTCAAGGAAAGTTCAGCGAAGATCAGCAGAGTTCAACAGACGTTTATGAAGGTATGTTCCTCCGTGGAGGTTCTGCGTCACAGGTGATGCTGTTCTGCACCTGTTTGAGAATGTTCTGCTCCCTCATGAGTTTCTGTCTCTCTCTGTTGGGCTTGTTGACCATGATCTCCAGCACGTCCTGCCCGTTGTTGGGGATGTCCACCACGAAGAACACCAGGTCCTCCAGCAGCTTGGTCACCGCCCTGGGTGAACACACAGGAAGAGGTAAAGAAAACAGAGGGAACACCAAAATGGCTGCTTGTGTACCTCCTGCTCCAGGTAGACTTAGCCCTCACAGATCTAAGATAAGGTTTCTCTCCCCAAAGTCTAACACTCGATTTATGAGGACATTTCATAACAGACGATGGATCAATGTCTAGGGAAAAGGTAATTTCTTCTCCGTACCTCCTCTCATTCTGAGTGATGGTGCCCTTCTCCAGTTTCCCTGCGATGGAGGCCAACACTTTACTGGCATCGTTGGCAAAGTCAAGGTCTCTTACTTCAGCCGGGGAGACGGGCACGATGGCAAACGCCTCTTTGTCTTCTTTCAGCGATGACGTTCCAATCTTAAGATATAGACCGGGAGAAACTGATGAGTGGAAACTGTCAATTTGCAATGTAATGTCAGGGTGTTATCGGGTGAACTTGGGTCGGGTTGGACTCATTTGTGTTGATTTCAGGACACACACACATTCAGTGTGTACAGTGGTCGGGGTTTGGGGTTACACAAACTAGGCCTGGTAAGATCTCAAAACAGTCTTGACTTAATGGCGATTGGCTGGTTGAGCTGTCACTCACGCGTAGCATGACGGGTTTCTCCTCCTCCTTATCGATGGGGTGGTTGGTGCTGTGGACCCATGTGTTAGTGCAGAGGTGCCGGAGCCTCACATACGAGTTCCTGAGCAACACACACACACACACACACACACACACACACACACACACACACACACACCATTAGTTCAGTACACTATATACTATATATATATATATATATATATATATATATATATATATAACACATCATGCCTGGAGCTTGACCCTGCAGCTGTCTCACATGTAGAGTACACACCTACTTTCCAAGCCACTGCTTTACAACAATGAAGAGCAGAGCTATGTCAAAGCCCTATGGAAATGAGACACGGAAGTCTGATGAAATACTGGTGAATTCTTCGTATCTGATGTATTATAGTTCAGGGAGGGACCGTGGTGACTGGAAGTCCAAACACACCCTACTGTCTCTCACATGAGTCAGGTTTTGGGGTTGGAACGGGGGAGGTGGATAGAGGGAGATGAAAGGAAGGGGAGCCTCAGGAGGCATAAAAGTTACAAAAACACACTCTCACACACACCCTCGCATGACAAGGTCACTTCAGAAACAGGGATAGGGACTTACAGTAGTTCAGGCTAGTCACTGTAAATCATCCTTCTTCTTCTCATAGTCAGTATGACAGAGCACTCGGCAAAAATGCTTAGTGTTATGCACACATACACACACACACACACACACACACACACACACACCCTTACAGTACAAGTCAGCTTGGACAATCAAACACACGCAGACAGGCTCTAAACAACATAAACAACGATCCGAGCACGCATGTTCAGGTTTGACTTTATTTTTACACACACACACGCACACGCACACGCACACGCACACTGACTTACTTAGGTGAAGTAAATACAATGTGGAAATCCCCTTATTCATGAGGTGTCTGTTCTCCATGGGAGAATCGGTTTGGGATTTTTTTATGAGGGCCTGGTGCCAAGTGTGTGTGTGTGTGTGTGTGTGTGTGACCTATGGCGGGCCGGAGGAGGTGGTGGGGGCGCATCTGGTCTGGACAATATCTGTGTGTGCGGGCTGCATTAGTCGCCATGGTTTTCTGGGGCTTTATTGAGACACTCACCCATTAAAACTACCAGTGGAGGTCACCCCCCCCCCCCCCCCCCATCTGCTCAAATGGCATGCTCCAGGACAAAGTAGTAGACATCCTACCTGGGCACCAGGGAGTCCCCCCCTCTCAGAGTGGTGGGGTCCAGCTCAAATATGGAGGAGATGTCGTTGCCGTCGGGAACGGAGACCAGCGTGTACATGACCTTCTCTTGGGGGTTTCGCAGGCGTGCGCGGTGGGCCTCCTGCTCAGAGTCCAGCTGTAAGGCCCATATGACAACAGTCTCATCACACCACTTCACAGACAGGGGGGACTGAAGACCAGGTTCAATGATGCCATATAGCGAATTGTGTCAGTGAATCATAGATAGTGATCAGTGTATACAATAGTAGAGAATCTAAAAGGCCACTAGTCAGCTAGTAGAGAATGTGTACACACACACACACACACACACACACACACACACACACACACAGGTCTGCTTCCTCTGAAACATTCCTAGACTTTCCTAGAATTTCTTAAAGATCATATCAGTGAGCAGGAACTGAATGTTGAAGATAAGAGCTCTGCAGCTCAAAGAGATCTTTCTTTCAGAAAAGAGAACAACAATTTGATCTAATTTCTACATTCATAATCTAATCTATGCCAGCACGTATAATTCTATAGTCTTAATTCAATAGACAGTGGGAAGGGGTAGCAAGACCTCCTGACCCAATAACACTGCCCTACTGCTCTTAGAGGCAAAATGCCATTGTATAGTTAATTCTATAAATGTAATCGTCAAGTTTCATCAATCAAAGTCACAGAATATAATTTATATATAATTTATTATATTACATTAAATATAAGATGTCATCAGACAAGATGTAAGATGTAATCAGAAAGATTGGCAATAGCATATTATATTGGGTAAACTGCAGCCAATTCCCGTTCAAGGACTTTTACAGAATATTGTCTGAAAGAGAACAATATCATGAAATATGCTCGAAATATCAAATGTAAATATCTAGTCTAATCCTAGTATAGTTCACATGGTCACTATTGTTGGAGGGACCATTGTCCGATTAAGATTCTAAATAAGGGTCAGTATCAGACACATAGACATGTGCCCTGAGAGGGCTCTGCCTGCGATAGAAGCATGTTCAACCTCGTGTTGACCAATGCCACTACTGTGTGTTAGGGTCTCTAGAGAGAAATGTCTAGTGGGAGGCATTCTTAGTGGTAGACTGCCATCTGCTGGTTCAAGCAGGTACTCAGACCACACTCGTACCTTTCCACTTCATACTGCAGACGGCGCCATCTAGTGTTGGCATTGGGGAACTGTTCTTTACAGTGAAATGAGGGAGGTGAGCTGAGTTTAGAGATTATGATCAGTGTTCAGTTTTCCACAGACTTCAAAAGTCAGTGATAACCAAAGAGAGGAATCACTTACTAAAGAGCGTGACTCGAGACACTCCTCCTCATAGTCTGGGTTCACCTGCAAACAAGCATACAAGAGTCAAACATCTGCCATTCATAGACCCTGATCAACTCATCACCTCTCTCCTGCAGCACAGATAATGGTCCTTTCAACTCAGGAGGTGAATTTAAATTCAGCTCATTTTCAAAACCAATTATTTGAATTTCAATTCATTCCCTGGATTGACAGAGTGAAAAAGGACCATACTCTTGTTATAATATATATAACATATATATAACATAATAATATATATATATATTACCACTTTTATCCAAAGCGGTACAGTGGGTGGGGGCACCCACAGTACAGTTGGTGCATACATTTTTTGTATATTCTGCATACTATATGGTCCCAGGGGGAATCGAACCCCCAATAAGTGTATGACTGACCTCAGCAGCCAGGTAGTGTCCGGTGGCCAGGTGTTTAAACCTGAACAGACTGTTCCAGTAGCCCGCTCCACCCCGACATGGGTCATGCTGGACCACCTGGTACCGGAGGAAACACACAGATGAGACGCACACGTCACCAACACCTCACAGTGGTGAGATAACAGTAATTATCTAACAGATAATGAGAAAAGCTGAGTGAAAAAATAAAACAGATCTGATATGACGCAAATGGACGCCTGCACTGACTGAGGCTCCCCCAAAAAGGGGATGCTTCATTCTTACTTTTTTTATTCAAAAGTCAGCCATGCACACTTTAAAATGAAATGCACAGTTCCCTTTTTGGGAGCAGATGTGAGGTAATCGTTTCTTCATCTGACATATCACAAACAAGCAACATTCTAGCACTACAGTAGATCAAAACCAGTTGATGCAAAGAGCTAAAGATTTCCTCCTCACCTCCACTTCCCATAAGGCTTTGCTGCTGGTGGCTGAGGTAGCGGATTGGCGTCCGGTGGTGCGGAGGAAGACATATTGTTTTTTCCTGTGGTCATCACAGGTGAGGAATTTCTCTTGCTCCGCATGGAACAGGCGCACCACATCGCCCTGACAACAGACAGGAACTGATGTTACCATAGAGACTACGGTACAAAACAAGGTGGGTAGGGCTACTTTCTCACATTAAAGAGTAACTGTGAAGCCTGTAGGATTAGCCCATGTTTCTGGTTACACAAGGTGGATATAAGACTGATGGGAGCTGATCATTGGGCCCCAATAGTCCAGGACAGGCATCAGAGACAGTGAAATGTAAAACTCAAGCCTGACTGGTTGATGGTGAAACAAACCCCTTTTAGGATGATCTCTTGATTGTCACTCCATTTCATAAACAGGACGATCTTCCAGCTGGTGTTGCAGTTGACCGAGTTCACCTGAAACGCGAACACACAAAAGGGAGTTCCATAAGATTTCCAGGTGTAATTACCAGGTGTAGTTACCTTCTGAACTGTACAGGATAAGCTGTACAACTTGATGCAAATCAGGAGGACTGAGATACAATGGTGTATTGTTTGATACAATGTAGCTACACACTACACAGACAACTATATATAGATTCCGTGCTGTATGGTATATACTCCCACACACACATGTTTAAAACAGAGAGGATCTGCAGCCAAACCTCATTGCATCCTGGGTTGTCCACTAGCTGATGAGTGCTGGCGTGAAGAGGTTGTCCAGCATTCACCGGGTTCAGGACCACTTTATCCCCTATCACCACCTGTCATCAAACGCGCACACACACACAGACACACAGACACACACACATAAACAAAGCATAATTTAAAAAAATGCTAACTGGGCTCTTTTGCATATACAGCATCTGCTCACACTCAAAGACGAGAGTAGATTCCTGTGTGGAGCTCTGAAGCCCACAGTCGCTAAACCAGTCAGCCATGGCTCATCTTCCTTTGATCTTTCAGCAGAGCAGCAGTCTTATCTCTCCACCCTGGGGGCCTCTCTGTCCTTGGTCTTCTGCCCACTCCGCTCCTCATCTGATCTGGCCCTCATCACTGAGGATTAGAGGGCAACTCTGGTCCCACAACGCCTTGAGTCTGACCCTGCTACCACAGCCCAACACTGACCTGGTTCATCCCACAATGCTCTGAACCTGAACCCGCTCACACAGCCAACTTGACTTGTACAGCGCCAGACAGCTGATAGACTTGCTTTGATGGCCTTTCCATTATACTGGACAGTACTGGAGATAGAGCCCTTTTCATAGTGTAGCGGCGGTGGTTTGGAATCACGCTTGTGATGAGGTAGCCTTGCCTGATGCATTTTACATGTAAGTGTTGTCCTCGGACCTTGACCTCTCAGCCTAATGGTAGACGCTTGGGTCTTCCACGTTCAAGAGACCTGGGTTAGAACCCTGCGCATCACAATAGCACTGTTCTATTAGCATTGCTCAACACTGTGCCCAACAAAGTCTCTCACTGTAGATAAAAACACCGTCATCAAAGTAAATCTGATTCTACACATTGCCTCATAGACTGGACTCCCTCACCTCGGTGTGAGAGTGTACTGTACGGTGAGACTCACACTGTCTCCTATGGAGCGGAGCTTGTAGAAGGGCTGGATGTAGAACCAGGAGCCTTCGTTCCCGGCCGTGTCCAGCATCACCCTCATGGCGTTCTTCTCCAGCAGCGCCGGGAGACGCTTGTTCACCGTCAGGTACTTATTACTCTTCAGATGCAGGAGCTGGGTAGCGGACGTACAATACAACTCAGTTATTATCATGATACATGACCTGTATTACAGCATAATACAACTCAGTTATTATCATGATACATGACCTGTATTACAGTATAATACAACTCAGTTATTATCATGATACATGACCTGTATTACAGTACAATACAACCCAACACAACAACACAACACAGATCAGCCCAGCACAGCACAACACAACGACACAGCCCAACACAACACAACAACACAACACAACACAGGAGATGGGGTTTGAAACATAGCATTTACAGCTATGGCACTGTATACAGTAGCACCTACAGGTTGAGGGGTGATGTCATACTGAAGAAGTGGATGAGGGCATGAATAATAAGGATGGATGAGGGTATGGATGGATATGATATGATGAAGATATGCTGGATGGGTTACGGATGTGTACTGTTTCTTAAAATCATAATGTTAATCCAATCTGTTTGTAACTCACAAAACGAACGATGTCCTAAACAGTTTGTGCACGTAGGGTTTTGCCTACAGCTTTGTCTATGTGCATCTGCTCTGCCTTGAGAGAGTGAGGAGTATGTCTCAACATGGAGAGAGCAGTCTGTGATAGTTATGAAGTTACGACCGAGAACGCACTCGATTCTGAAGCTTAGCAAACACTATTGAGATCCTCCTACGTCACGGTTCTATTTATAAATCACACATAAACCGCATGAATGCACCCAGGGGCTCTCAAGTTTCGCTCCTCTCCAAGTTTGGAACAGTCCAAATATCATTGAGAGGGAAGCCTAATAAAGCCTGTCACTCTAAATGCCAACAGAAATATGCGGAGGATGACTAAGTGTGTGGTGTGTGAGGAGGGAGGGAGTGTGTGAGGAGGGAGGGAGTGTGTGAGGAGGGAGGGAGTGTGTGAGGAGGGAGGGAGTGTGTGAGGAGGGAGGGAGTGTGTGAGGAGGGAGGGAGTGTGTGAGGAGGGAGGGAGTGTGTGAGGGAGGGAGGGAGTGTGTGAGGAGGGAGGGAGTGTGTGAGGAGGGAGGGAGTGTGTGAGGAGGGAGGGAGTGTGTGAGGAGGGAGGGAGTGTGTGAGGAGGGAGGGAGTGTGTGAGGAGGGAGGGAGTGTGTGAGGAGGGAGGGAGTGTGTGAGGAGGGAGGGAGTGTGTGAGGAGGGAGGGAGTGTGTGAGGAGGGAGGGAGTGTGTGAGGAGGGAGGGAGTGTGTGAGGAGGGAGGGAGTGTGTGAGGAGGGAGGGAGTGTGTGAGGAGGGAGGGAGTGTGTGAGGAGGGAGGGAGTGTGTGAGGAGGGAGGGAGTGTGTGAGGAGGGAGGGAGTGTGTGAGGAGGGAGGGAGTGTGTGAGGAGGGAGGGAGTGTGTGAGGAGGGAGGGAGTGTGTGAGGAGGGAGGGAGTGTGTGAGGAGGGAGGGAGTGTGTGAGGAGGGAGGGAGTGTGTGAGGAGGGAGGGAGTGTGTGAGGAGGGAGGGAGTGTGTGAGGAGGGAGGGAGTGTGTGAGGTTGTTCAACAACATGACATGGATTAGCCTCATTGATGACAAGTCTCTCAACAGTAAGTCCAAGCCAGACATTGTTCTTGTAGGGGGATGATGTACATGTTGGGACCTATACATACATACATACATACATACATACATACATACATACATACATGTACAGTATCTACATCATATGTATGTACTGCACATGATCATGTGCATGTATGAATAGGCATACAGTATACACATTATGTGCACAAACAACACACACAAACACACACCTGAATGACGTTTCCATACTGAATCACTGTTCCAAGCAGCTTTTTATTTTCAGAATCATTTTGCTTCTTTTCCAAATCAGCTGCATGCTACATAAAAGAGAGGGAGGGAAGAGGGGAGAGTTAGAGACTATAACTATTACGACTATCAACATCACTACAGATAGCTAGTCACAACTTTATGCATGAATAACTATTACGACTATCAACATCACTACAGACAGCTAGTCACAACGTTATGCATGAATAACTGTGGACTTGGACTGGCCTGAGGTAGGAGGTATTGCTCCTTCCTCTAGACAGGATGTAACAACAACACTGGTGGAGTTTGCAGCAAACAAGCCCGAGAGCCTCAACAGGAGGGCTGGAAAAGTCTGGCTCGCATCTCCATGGTAACACCGGAGAGATCTGAATCTATCATTTTATGACTCTGTATTCAGATACCGGAGGGCTTTAAATGGTATTGTATCAGGAGGGAGAGAGAGAGAGAGAGAGGGAGAGAGAGAGAGAGAGAGAGAGAGAGAGAGAGAGAGAGAGAGAGAGAGAGAGAGAAAGGTGGGAATGGACTAAACTAAACTATGTGTCTATAAAAGGACAAACTCACCTCAGCAAAAATCTAATCCCCATAAGAAACCCCTCTAACTTGTGTAAATGTAAAAGCAAAAAAACAAAAACTAATCCCTTTAAGGCTTTAAGGACGTTACCTGTCAAATGACTGTACAAGTCTGTTGGTTAAAAAGGAACTACAGCGTGTGCTGAATGAATGACGTTTTTTGTCTCAATCATTTCAGTACAACAATACACAACTGAGGAAGAGATAACACAGGCAGGCAAGGAGATTAAAGGTCCAGACCTGTTTTGCATATGACATGTACTTTAGCCTACCAATAAAGTTACTACCTGTATACAGTTGTAAGCACTAGTTCTAAGTAATCCCCAGAGAGCCCAGTTTCATCTTAGTGAGACACGAGGAGGGGACTCTGTAGAGTACTGTTGTGGTGAGACACGAGGAGGGGACTCTGTAGAGTACTGTTGTGGTGAGAGTTGGGTTAGGGTTAGGGTTAGGGTTAGGGTTAGGGTTAGGGTTAGGGTTAGGGTTAGGTGTCTAACCCTAACCCAGTTTCATCTTAGTGAGACACGAGGAGGGGACTCTGTAGAGTACTGTTGTGGTGAGAGTTGGGTTAGGGTTAGGGTTAGGGTTAGGGTTAGGGTTAGGTGTCTAACCCTAACCCAGTTTCATCTTAGAGAGACACGAGGAGGGGACTCTGTAGAGTACTGTTGTGGTGAGACACGAGGAGGGGACTCTGTAGAGTACTGTTGTGGTGAGAGTTGGGTTAGGGTTAGGGTTAGGGTTAGGGTTAGGGTTAGGGTTAGGTGTCTAACCCTAACCCAGTTTCATCTTAGAGAGACACGAGGAGGGGACTCTGTAGAGTACTGTTGTGGTGAGAGTTGGGTTAGGGTTAGGGTTAGGGTTAGGGTTAGGGTTAGGGTTAGGTGTCTAACCCTAACCCAGTTTCATCTTAGAGAGACACGAGGAGGGGACTCTGTAGAGTACTGTTGTGGTGAGAGTTGCCAGAGAAAGGCAGAAGGGAGGGAGCCAGGGAGGACGGGACGTTGTCACTCACGTGGAGTTTGTTGAGGAGCACTGTGTCAGTGGTGCTGTTCCCTCCGGGCTTCGCTGCCTTCCAGAACTGCTTTTGGGCCGAGTAGCGGTTCATAGGGCACAGCCTGAACAAACAGTCTGGATGGAGAGAGAGAGAGACAGACAGACAGACAGAGGGAGAGACAGAGGGAGAGACAGGCTCTGAGACAAAATGACAAAACGTAAATGTCCATGTGCGTAGCTCAGACATTAACTGTACCTAAGTCATGTGCTGACATCAGTGGAGGCTGGTGGAGGTAGAAATCAGAGGACGGTCTCATTGTTGGCTGACACGTGTTTGATACCATTCCTCATCCCATGCATTACAATGAGCCTGTCCTCCGATTTCTACCTCCACCAGCCTCCCCTGGCTGACATTAACAGTCGTTCTGGGTAGAAATGTGGTGAGGATTTGGCCCACAGAGAGTCAGGAGACAGAGATGAGGTTAGAGAGAGAGACAGAGAGAGAGAGTGGTGGGTAGAAGAGAGGTTAGGGTTACCAGAGATAAGGTTTAAAAGGTTTAAAAAAAAAAAAAAAAAAAAAAAAAAAAGGTTTTAAACTGTTATCACAGGTTTAAAATAAAGAGTTGTTGGGGATAAGCTATGAGGGAGACAAAACTGTGTTTAGATAGAGACAGGGTCAGAGTAAGGGGTTAGGGGATGGTTAGGGACCCTCTTGCTGGCGGGAGAGGATGGCATGAGAACAGCCTGATTGTCATCAAAGCAGATATTGAAACTGCTAAAAACAATAACTCTGTGTGACCTTTGCTTTATTAAATTAAATAAACATACCAAACTGGACGTGCCAATGACGCACACATGTACACACAGCAAAACACACGCATACTTGCTCAGTCTCAGAGGGTCGCACACAAACACACATACAGATCTGTGCAACAAAACACACTCACACCCTCACACACACACTCACACCCTCACACACACACTCACAGATGGTTTGCATCAGGTTCATAGATAAGCCTCACAGGCTGAGCTGAGGGAGGACATGAGACAGGCCACTGGGGGGAAACACTGGCCACTGGTGAGGGATAGGAAAATCAGCATGTAAACACAGGGTGTGTGTGTGTGAGTGAGTGAGTGTGTGAGTGTGTGAGAGTGAGTGAGTGAGTGAGTGAGTGAGTGAGAGAGCAAATGAAAGATAAAATACTAGAGGAGAGTGAAAGTGAGTCTAACAACTAAGTTGTTGTGACATCCATTGTGGGTTATGACTGAGTTCCAGTCTGCTGTGATAAGACAGCCTATGGTCAGTGTCTGTGTTTAATGCTAGGGACAGGCGGACAGTTCTGAGACTATTCTGATTGTGCCATTCATTTCCATAACCACAATACTGTAGGAAGCAGCCAGAGCGAAGCTGTTCCTCACATTTGCATGCTGTTCACATCTACGTAACCAAAACAGCCCAGCACTTCTCCCTTGTCAATCTCCTACATAGGGAGCAGTACAATACTTTAACCAGTCGATCTTACCAGTATTAATCAGCACTACAGTTGGTAAAAAAACAAACATCATTTTCACTCTATTATCCATGAAATGGGATGTCAGATAACATGGCAAAAGATAAAGTTACAGGAAGTTCTAAGTTCTAAATTCTAAGTTCTGGGCTGAATTATGCAACTTGCATAACAGTATCGCTGCTCAAAAGTCTATAAAATCAAAAAGCCCCTGATTGAAGTATTTGCAATTCTAGTTGCAGCAATACTGTAGCTATAGGGATATTCATTAGTGTAGTTAAGTTCTGGCCATCCGCGCCCCCCGCCCCATCTCCCAGGCCTGGCTTTCCTCTCTGACCTCAGATCAGATGAGATCTAACTCCCCTGAAAAGAAAAAAGAAGAGAAAAAAAAGAACAATCCCCCCCATCCTCCCCCTTTCTCTCTCCTCCAGCTGCAGCCGAAGCAACGTGACCAAATAAGGCCAGCCAGAGCAGAGGAGTGGAGTGGGATGACAGAGAGAGAGAGAGAGAGAGAGGAGGGTGGGGACTCCCTATCATCCCCCTCTCTATCATCCCTCCTTCTGCTCTCTGCCTTCCTTCATCCCTTCTATCCCTCCCTCCCTCCCTTGCACTCAAGTTATTAACAGTTGCTGGCCCCTTCTCTGTCTCATATGGTTTACTCAGTCCCAAAACAGCATCAGACAAATACATAAGAGGAAGTGAAATTGGCATGAGAGAGAGAGAGAGAGAGAGAGAGAGAAAGAAGAAGTGAAAGGCGGAATAAAGGAGGAGCTCTGATCTATTCCCTTAGAACTCAGGGCTAGACAGAGCTGGCCTTTGTAGTGTGTGTGTGTGTGTGTGTGTGTGTGTGTTTGCCTACAGAGGATGTTCCGTTTCTGGAGATCATGCTGATAAAATGTCCACCAAGATCTGATCAAAATAGTAGGGGTCAAAATGAAGTCAAACGGCAAAGGAATGGAGGACACCAAAGAAGGAAACACACACGCACACAAGCACACACAACTGTAGAGAAGGATACAGCTCCTGTGCAAAACAAGTAACAACAATTACAACAAACAAGAGTCTTGTTTATGGTCTCAAAGATGCAAATGACACACACACACACACACACACACACACACACACACACACACACACACACACACACACACACACACACACACACACACACACACACACACACACACACACACACACACACACACACACACACACACACACACACACACACACACACACACGGTGTCTGACAGGTAAACAGCCTGTGGTGAAGGCCAGGCTCTGTTTGTACAATAAGCTCTCTTCTCTCTTTCACTCAGTCAGCTGTGGGAGACAACAGGGAATTCTGTGGAGGCCCATTCTAAGAATTCCCGCTCAGACACCGGGAAAAGGGGAGTGGAGAGCACTCCGAGGGCTGACCTGGTAAACGAGGGCAGTTAATGATTCAAAACATTAGCTTAGCATTCGTGGTCTTAACTGGTAGCCTATTTTATGCTTGGCTGTTATTTGCGGGGGAAACGTATGCATCAAAGAACAGAACTATGACCCTCTGAGGGTAAACTCACAACATCACAGTCATGGAAACTGACAGAGTGGGACTAAAAAATCTAGATAATTTCTAGTCCCTTGAAGACATTGCGGTACGAGCATCACCTGAGAGCAGACACTGCACCCTGTAACAACCGATAATGTAATAACACCGGATAATGTAATAACTTTCCCATTTATAATGTAATAAAAATGGATCATGTAATGACTTGCCGGATAATGTAATAAACTTGTGAAAAGGAAAATAGTGTATATAACATGATTACAATATCCTGTGGTTATTAAGTTATCCGGTGAGTCAAAACTTGTTGGATGAATAACGTAATAACTTACCAAGATCATTGTCTTTATGTTTTGTTTTATTCATTTTAAGTGTCACATCCTGGTGTGGTGGGGGGCACCGACATTTTTTGCTTAGGGTATTTCTTGTGAGTAGCCAGTAAGAGTACAAACATACAATATTTGGAAGTAATAATTCCAATGTTCATGCCATGCTAACAGTGCCTAGTTGGCAAGCTTTGAAAACAGTATAACTAAATGGCAATTCCATGGTAACAGAATGACCCTGGGACTCACTAAACACCTTTAAATGATGGTAGATAGTAGATGTTTTTCTTTTCTATATGTTTGACCAGAAGTAAAAGAAATGTATTTCTGACAGATTTTCCCCAAAACATATATACTCTTAGCTTTCATTTGACACCCAATTCGATATGCTCTGATGAATTTCACATTTTGATCCTCATGGGTCCTTTTACATGGAACTGCCCTCCACCAGTCTGATCCAGTTTACAACCCCGGTTCTAGAGAGCTTGTGAGTGCAGACTTTGTCACTCCACGCTGCAGCAAGATCACACATTGTGTTGCAGATATTTCCTATTAATGTGCTCTCTGCACACGAGCCCCAGTGTCCGACACCTCGACTGCCGTCACCTGCTTTGCTATTGTGATGTATATGGTATAGACCAACAGTGTGTGTGCGTGCGACACATAAAATGAATGAAACATAGCATAATTACAATGATTTTGGTCAATTATCACATTATTAATCCAACAAGTGTTTACTCACCGGATAATGTAATAAGCGACAAATAACGTAGTAATGTTATTACATTGTCTGTTTAACAAGTTTATTACATTACCCAGCAAGTTATTACATTATGCGGTTTGATTACGTTCTAAATGCTAAAGTTATTACATTATGAAAAGTTTTACATTACGTGTATTACATTATCCTGTGTTATTACTGTACATTATCAGAACCTCTTACACCTGCAGACGTCAGCAGCCTGACTGACACACCCACTGAGAGCTGACCAGTCAGATGTTTCTGAAATCATGTCAGTCTGAGGCTAACGTAAACCAACAGAAATACAGGCATCACACCAGAGTACCATGACAACCCCACGACCAGTGCTACTCTCCCTCTTATCACCTCCCAAGATCGTGACTGTTATCACCTTGGTTAACAATAAGTAGGTTCCTTGTTCCTCTTCAAAGTAACGGAGCACATGTGAAGGAACTTCTGAGCAACACAAAGTGTCTGATGACGTTCAATATGGCCTGGAAATGTGAAAGACCTCTTCACCCCCACTACCCCCATGTACAAGTTTCTCTCCTGTTAAGAAGAAGGGCAAAAAAAAATAAAACTGCCTATGGCCCCTGGTCTGAGCATTGATTACTTTATCTTATAATGACTGATGGATAGATGATTCACAAATGTATTTGTTGTAAGTCGCTTTGGATAGAGGCGTCTGCTAAATGTAAATGAAAGAGCCTTTCATCCAGGGAGTAGGCCACGAGAGAATAAAGTCAATTTAAAACTGCTGCTATTTTCTAAGAAAGCAGTCAGCCCCACTTCAACAGCAAGCATAACAACCAACGGTAGTAATGATGCTGGTCATTGCGAAAGTATTTAGTGTCATTGCAGTGGAGGTAATTTTACACATCGTTCCATCATACTTAGTGTTATTGCCGTGGTTAAAGGGTCTGAAAATAGGACCTGCAGAACAACCACGCGATTGAAGCCAAAGAACAATAATCATGTCTCCGCCTGCCACATGTCATTTCCCTGATGGATGACATCCAACAGCAAGCAATATATGGATTAATCCTCGTCATCTTATAGAGATCCTACTCGTCATAAAAGCTGTGTAAAAAGCAGTGAAACGCAGGTCTTCAGATCGCCACATGAAACAGCACTTCTAAATGAACATGGGGCTTAGACAAACACAAAGGAAGTTATCAAAGGCCTGGCAGCCATTAGAGGCCTGGGCTGTGGTGTGGTGTAGCCTACAGACGCCTGGTGTAGCCTGTGGGGTGTAGCCTGCAGACACCTGGGCTGGGCTGGGCTGGGCTGGGACACACACACAAACCCTAATCTACGCTACAGCACATAGCCACAGACCAGGAGGAAGGAAACCAACTGAGGTGTCAGCCTTCTGGGGATTTCTATTGTAATAGTTTTACTACTGAAATACATCAATACTAGTATCAACACCATCTGGGCCTAGCCCTGTTTGCAATGAAGCGATACATATCTGACACGCTTATCCTGTCTCAGAGTCTATAGAGGAAGCAACCTGTCACCTTTATTGCATTACCCAGACAATACAGAGTCTCCTCCATACTCCTGAATAGCTTCCTATCCTTTGTCTCCTTTCTCCCACTCATCGGAATGGACAGGAAAGGTGAAAGCAATATCCTTATCATTTGTCATAAGGGAAGGAACACACCAAGAAGATGTGGTTCAATATTATGAAGTACAACCAATCATCTACCACATTTCCCCAACCAACCAATCATCTACCACATTTTTCCCCAACCAACCAATTATTTACCTCTACCACATTTCCCCAACCAACCAATCATCTACCACATTTCCCCAACCAACCAATTATCTACCACATTTCCACAACAACTGAATTAGTCCAACAATACCACCACTGTTAAAATCCTGTAGTGACATTTCATCTGGCCAGTCAGACGGGGCGTTACTGGTGGGCCTTGTGTTGCAAACCTCTGCTTTGAGTTTGTTAAGTTTATGACTGCCCAGTGGCTCTGAACACATACACATGTAAACAACATTATCAGAGGAGATGAAAGCAAATGAAACAAAGGACAAACCAGCCACTGTCAGGCAGAAAGACCAGTAGGACAACCAGCCACTGTCAGGCAGAAAGACCAGTAGGACAACCAGCCACTGTCAGGCAGAAAGACCAGTAGGACAAACCAGCCACTGTCAGGCAGAAAGACCAGTAGGACAAACCAGCCACTGTCAGGCAGAAAGACCAGTAGGACAAACCAGCCACTGTCAGGCAGAAAGACCAGTAGGACAAACCAGCCACTGTCAGGCAGAAAGACCAGTAGGACAACCAGCCACTGTCAGGCAGAAAGACCAGTAGGACAACCAGTCACTGTCAGGCAGAAAGACCAGTAGGACAACCAGTCACTCTAATGCCATGCTTTGGTTGGTCAACAGAAAATGACACCAAGTAGCAGTCGTGGCAAAACACACAGGGATTGGGCAGTGATGGTCTACCTTGACAAAAGTTGTTTCCAACTGCTTAGGAAGGGTATAAGTGCTGTGAACATCTTAATGAGATAACAAGACTGATATAGCCGAGAACAGGGCCTGATTTCAATCACTGCAACAAACATTATAACGCTCTCCACGTGAGGTGCGGTGCTGCTCGGTGTTTGATAGAGAACTGGACAAGAGGGAGGAAAACAACAGGTCACAGGGGTTGTCACATGGAATGCAGAAAGAAGTGTGTGTCAACACAACAACTCCAGACCATATTTGTTCACACACACATACGACCCCTGCAATTACTCCAGTGTGAGATTCTAAACAGTAATGTAGGCATGAACGAATATGGGCACATGGTCACCTCCAACTGTTGTTCAGCCATGTGTGTGCGTGTGTGTGTGTGTATGTGTATGTGTGTGTTTATGATTATAAGAGTTTCTACCTGAGTGCACAGTGTACGTTAATGTGTGTTTGTGTTTGTGTGTGTGCGTGAGTGTGTGTGTGTGTGTCTATATCTGTGTATGCATCTGTGGATGAGTGAGTGAGTGAGTGAGTGAGTGAGTGTGTGTGTGTATGTGTGTGTGTGTGTGTAAAGTGTGTGTGTGTGTGTGTGTGTGTGTAAAGTGTGGTGCTTGTGCTTACATTAGGAGGAAATGGTAAGCATACCTCTGCAGTGAGGCCTGGTGGACATGGCCAATCTGGCCCTCAGCCAGAGGCCTAAACTAAGGAGGATTATCTCCACCGTCTCTCAACAAGGCAACTCTGCTGCATCCTGGGACTTTATTTACGCTGCGGAGCCGCCAAAATGGAAGACACAAAGGGGGGCCGACCAAAACATACACACCAGGAAGTCTCAAATAAGACACATCCCAACCCACGTTTGGAGATAAAATAGAAATGGAAGCAGAAGCACAGTAAGTCCGACCAAATGTATATACAGCGTTTTGCGTGTTTAGTTTGTGTCCAAAACAATAGGAAGGGACAGTTTAATGTCTGAAAAAACATCCCACAAATAGATATACTGTAGTTCATGCCAAGATAATAAGGGGAATTAGAATTGAATGAGAAACAAGTGATGGCAATAAGAACAAGATCAGTTTTTTGGGGGGTTACGTCTGCCAAACAAGCTACTTATTGTACATCACTGAATAGCCATACCCCACAGTGCTGCTCAGAGTGGTATGGTACTGTACATAACATAACAAGCTACATACTCTGTTGGTACCTTTACCTGAAACAAACTTTGAGGAGGCCATTATCGCAGACAACAGTATCACAGCAGGAGAACACCAACACCAGGCTTCTACAGTCTGTAACTAAATCTCCCTTCCATCCCCCTCTCTATCCTTCACATTCACTCTGTCTCTCTTACCCTCTCCCTCCTGATCTCCCTCACTCCTCTGTCTCTCCCTTCCTCTGTCTCTATCCCCATCAAACTCTCAGCCCTCCAGTAATAAAAGGTGGCTCTAACACGTGTCATCACCACCAACATAACGGTCACTGCAGGAGGGGTTACCATGGCCTCTTAGGCCACTTACTGGGAGTACACACAGACAGACACACACACACACACAGTCACGGACAGGTAGGCCTATCTGTACAGACAGACAGACAGCCAATTGACTGTAGCTGTTCATGTACAGCAGAGAGGATATCAAAGGTTTGTGTCGGTAACAGTATCATGAGACAAACTCAGAGAACTTTCATGGGACATCAAAGAGAAGTATAGTTCCTTCTTCTGTGCCCTGAGGAGAACAAAGCTTTATGGGTTTTAAATACAATACAATTTCCCTCCACTCTATCAGACGACAGCTAATGGTCCAACAAGTCATCAGCCAAATGCAATGTAGGAGCTAACGCCAAGCATGACCGGAATGCTTGTTAAGGGATAGTTCTTTATTTTACACCTTAAATTCAGCTAACTTTAGCCACCGCTAACCCTAAAAAACAATCGGAGTGATTGGGGGAAAGAAAATAAACAAACCACCTCAAAGTAACTTCTGACCAAGTCAGAGAGTTCATTTGAGGTGATTTGGGTTCCCGAACTTTTTCACTTCCATTGTTTTTTTGTTAGCGGTGGCTAAAGTTAGCAGTAGCTAGTTATTAGTGGCTATTTAAACAACTCTGAACCATGGATTACAGTTTCTCCTGACCCATTGACTACTTTCAAGGGAAGGAACCATCTGACTATACGTTGTAAAATAGTGAACTATCCCGTTAAATATCCTACACTCCTTTATTTCGAGCTGTGCTAAAATGTCCTCATCTACTCCTCTCAAGGCTACACTCACAGATATTCTTTTAACTGCACATCTCATTCTTCACCTCAGCTACAGTAAAACTCATTTCCTCACCTCAGCTCACCTCAGAGTAAATTGATAAAACCCTTCAGACATGTAGTTTCTCCATCTACTACTGCAAGATTAAAAAGTGATGGACACTGGTAGATTGAGTTTAACAGTATGATGAAGACACAAAGGCTACATTCACGGCTCAAACTCGCATCACATCAGCTTTGGTGACAAGAAGGCTTCTCTCTGGGGACATCGACCTCTGATCTGAGACTTGAAGGTCATGAGTTCTACTTCCTGTGATGGAGCTATATATAACAGCCAGAGAGGCTGCTTGAGTAAATATGCTCTTTGCTGTTTTTCTCTGCAGAAAACTCAGATAAAATATCCAACTCAAATGTACGGACACATGCACAGCTTCACTGACGAATGCTTATAAAAACTGTACACACACACTCACACTCACACACTCACACATCAAAGACAGCAGCCCTTTTTGATGTGCAATGCTCTGGGATATTGAGGATATCACCACAGAGACGCAGCATAATACATTAACAAACATCCCCAGTAGAACACACAGTATAAACAGGCAGGGTTTACAGAGGTGACGTGATGCCTTAGTAGAATGGCTGTACTGTAATGTACTTGCTGTTCATCCTCTTACCTCTGAACTTCTTGGGAGGGTTGTTGAGGTCCCCCGTGTCAGGCTGGACCACACAACGGTCATCCACCAGGCTTTGGAGAGATGAGACAACGACAGCTGTTACATTGACATTTACATTTTTGACATTTAGCAGACGCCTTTACCCAAAGCGACTTACAACAAGCACATTTGTACAAGTACATTTGTCGAAAGTAAGTGAATCATCTATACATCAGTCATCATAAACTGTCAATCCCATGCACGTCAGAAACAGAATCACACACGTAGAATCGGGTTGGGCAGATATTTGATGTTATCGCATGTTGTGCATATTCTTCCACAAAACAGTCTGTAAACGTGTGTAAAACTTTAGATATGTGCATAACTACAAGTGTACTGTCCAGTGGTTTGCCAGGCAAAGCACATCTAGTGGTATAAACATGTCTCTGTGTTTCACCAGACTACTTAAACCAGCCATACACTATTTTTGCTCTTACTGGCATGTCTAACCCTAACCCATAATTCAGCAATTAACAATATTATCGTATATCGTGATTTTTTTTCTAACTGTATATCATCAATAAGAGTATAGTGAATATTGCCCAACCCTAATTAGAATCACAACAAAGACAGTTCTCCTAACACACTCTTCACAAGCCCATCAATATAAACACTTACTGTACAATACAGTACACTTCAAAACACACAGGCATGTGAAAGCACTTGTCGTGTGTTGTTTAACTGCCATAGTCAAACCTGGCTCCTAACCCTATCCCTCTACATGTAGGTTAA
>NC_139658.1:19278484-19305984 GCF_951799395.1 Argentina silus | reverse complement strand
AACCATGAGTGAGGCAAACTCTCTCCTAGCTCAAGTAAGGTACAAGACACACACACACACATATATATAGATATAGATACCCTCAAAATAATCTACTGAGAATTAAACATGATGTCTGGGAGGGCACATAGTAAGAAGTGAGAACAGGGCAACACTGTTGGGTGGTGATGCATATCTGGAGACATAAAACTATGCACCCAAGGGCATTGTATCAGGTCACCAGTATCAACCCAAACACCATCATGAGTAAATGAGTAAATGAGTAAATCAACCCATGGGATAGCTCCCAGGATTGCATATCCAAAATCCCTTTAACTTCACTGAGGGATACTTTAGTTAAATCACGGTGGAGAGAACAGCCAGTGACAGTCTATATCCAATGTATGGGATATAATAAAATGAAAAAATTACACACTCTTTTGGCAGTCTGATTTGATTTGAGAAATAATGACATACCTTGTCGAAATGATAAGCTAGCGGATATAGCCAATTCTATCAACACAGGAAAAACGCGTTTCAACCGAATCTCAGTGGCCAGGACAAAGGGTATGTGTGCGTCTACTCCAAATATTTATCAAGACGAAGAAGATGCTCTGATAAACTACACAGAGTTTCGCTCAACTTTACCTTAGCGGCTTCTCTGTGATGAGTGCTTGGAAGCGACTCTTGAAGTTGGATCAACGGGAGCGCATGACAACAATCTCGCTATCACCTAGTAATCCATGGTACAAGGATCGCCAACGAGTAGAGTCCGATTTTTGACAGCTCAATCACCCTGCCCTGCGCTCGCTACAAGAGCGCTCAAAGCTCTGAGGCTCCACAGATAATTATATACCAGCATCGGTGTCTGGGAAATGCTGTTTCTTGAATAGTATCCTCGCGACAACTAACGAAGCCGAAAGTGCGGCCATGACTACAAGTCCCACAACGTCATGAGCATTTAAAGAAACTTCTTCCAAACTTTAGAAAAACTACAAGAGAGATTAAAAGAGGAAGAAATTTACCCTCCCCTGCCTTTTGTGTTTTTGCTCACATTGGGTCAGTATTTGACACTCGTTGTATTTGTATGACCAACAATCAAGTTAAAATGTCATTCAGCATGAGCAACACTGTCAATTAATATAGGCTACTAGGCCTAAACTTACAGACTGTACATCCAAAAAAATCAGTCAGTACGTCAAACAGTACATATTCATGTATAAATATGGATGGCAGCATTGCCACAGAATTGTTTCTGCTTTTGTGAGAATTTGCTTTACATATTACATGTTCAGTAATATCAATAAATCACCCCAATGCGTAAACATACCCTGCACTGAGCAGAATTTCGCCTTATTTGCTATAAGTAAATAAATCATATTTTGAATTACGATTGTTACATTTTGACAGAAGGGAATTACAATTTTACCAGCTGACTAATCACGTGACTGAGCACAATGCGGAAGCATGGCTCCATCTGCAACTGAGAGCTAACAATGTTGCGTTATTTACTATTCGTCTTAATTTCCCTGAATTTGAAAGATTCAGTGATTTGTGTTCAAGACAAATTAGATTTGTCTGCCCAGATAGAATCTGAGACGGTCGTTCCGTTGGAACCAGAGAGCTCGAGCTGTGGCTGTCACAACTTGAAGAGAGATGCTGTCGTGGATATTGCCAGAGAAACGTCTGCATCGGGAAACCCTGCTGTCAAATACTCAAAATTGGCAAATGAAGCGCCAACTGACAGTCAGACGCGTGGGAAGAAGGAAGATACTTACAGCCAGGTATGCACAGGTGTACTTGTATGCACATGTAGAACAGTGACTCTTCTTTGTTGCAGCAGACCACGTCTCTGTTGGCTTGTCAAGAAATCATCAATCTTCCAACAGATTTTCATTCTGGCACTGGCAGTCTAGCACCAGCTGACCTATTGCATGCACTGGAAATATTCTGGTGTCTGTTCTTTGGGGCTTTAATGGGGTTAGATTCGAATGGGGTTTGAATGTATTGAATTAGATTGCTCTCATCTCTGTCTGTTGTCTGTAGATGGTCCTGATGTCTGTCTGTTGTCTGTAGATGGTCCTGATTGCGGCAGGGGAGTTCTTGATGGGCACAGACAACCCTGCCATCCCTCCAGATGGTGAAGGGCCACAGCGGAGGGTGCATCTGGACCCCTTTTACATGGACATACACGAGGTCAGCAACAGCCAGTTCCAGAACTTCATCAACTCTACAGGCTTCGTTACTGAGGTATGCTTTATGTCAAATCTATATCCATCCAGGTTAATCTTATTGAGATTAAATGTTGTTTACAAGAGAGACTTTGTCCAGGCGGTAGCAGGGTCAGGCTGGTCAGCAGTATTAAATGGATAACAAACATGAAAACACATTATACTGTCATGATGGTGTAATAATTCAGATCATATAATTAATATATAACACATATTTACTGAAAAATGTATGCACTCACTGCAATGTAAGTCGCTTTGGATAAAAGCGTCAGCTAAATGGCTTATATATTACACATGTTGACGGTAGATCATGCTTTCACTGCTTTGACAGCTGTTACTTATACCTGAAGATCTTTGATTCTTCTCTGCTCTGCCCATCATCCTGGGGTGCTGTCACTTCTGTCTCTGTTGTGTGTCCCCCAGGCCGAGAGGTTCGGAGACTCATTTGCGTTTGAGGGGCTGTTGAGTGATGCTGTCAAAAACCAGATCACCCAGGCGGTAAGTGTGCCCTTCAGAGCCCAGACCGAAGATTTAGGCAACAGAGAAAGAAGCGAATCGAAATTACCCTTTCAGGATTCATAAATGTAGCATTTACTCAGCTTGTTTAACTCTCAGGTTAATAGCCATGCTTTCAATGCTTTGCAATAGTCATCAATAGTCATCAATAGTCATCATTTAGCTGGAGAGTATTTTAGTCCTCGTCATAGACATGATGTTGCTGTAGTTTGTAGTTGTTGTTCTTGAAATTCTATTTAAGCAATAGTGCCAGAGAGGCCATAATTTATTGTCAATATTGCCATGGGTAGGGTGCTGGCAAACCCCTACCAAGTGACAATATTGATGATAAATCACAGCTTTGAGGGCATTATAACAGTTACACAACAAATCCAACAACATTTTTTTTAGATAGATTGTGTGGGTTTCTGAGAAATGTAGTCCCCAAAACTACAAGCGTTTTCTAGGGAATATGATAAACAAATCAACTGCGGCATAGGAATATCATAATTTGTGATGACATTATCGTTATTAAATCACAGCTTCAAACGCCTCAATGCCAATCATGCTTGTTTTCATTAACCTGTTGTATAACATGTTATGATGGCACATCACTTTCATCTGTCTCCTTTGATGCCTCTTTGAAGTCTGTATGGAGAGGGTGAATGCCCTCTGGTGTCACCATTGACCAGGATGCAATCCAATAGAGCAGTTCTGTACAGTGCATCATCTTTCAGGACATGGACCGAAAGTGATGCAAATCAGAAAGACTGTCACAGACTCACACATGCATTCAATGCTGATCCATTGTTCTTTGTTCAAAGTCATGAAATGGAATCGGAATGTGATTTAGACACAGACGTATACGTACTGTGGATGGGCAGAGAGTGGAACTCTGTTTCAGACTGTGCTCTTGTCCTCAGGGGAGGGGCGGATATTGGGACACACATTACCATGTAATCACTCACAGATGGACGTTCACTCTGGGGCGTTGCCATGGAGATTGGGAGAACTCGGGGCCAGGGGGGGGCAAGTTCACACGCTTTGTTTTTCTTCTGGAAGTTGAACTACTTTTCTGCTTCCTGCTTTTTCATTGGGTCCAATGCACCCGGTACCTTTTACTGTTATGTTGCAATACAAGAGCATTATTAGTTATTATTATAGTTATTATTAGTTATTATTATAGTTATTATTAGTTATTATTATACAGTATTTAGTTAAATAAATCAATGGCATCAATGAACTTTGACAGGCCTACTGGCAAACCTACAAAGCTGACTTGAGTAATGTGACCATTTTCCAAATATGCTAAAAGAACAATGACTTTGATGCCTTTTAATAGCCTTTCAAAACATCCACATCTTACACCATGAACCTTTTGTTATGTGAGAAATACAGTTTTGCCTTAAATGCAAAGAAAGAAAACAAACACTTCTATGATAGAAGATGCCTTAGGTGGCTAGTGTGTTGTTGTTGTTGTTGTTGTTGTTGTTGTTGTTGTTGAGGAGGAGGAGAAGGAGAAGTAGAAGGAGAAGGAGAAAGTGAGTTAATATAATAGGTAATGTTAGATATGTTGGGGAGTATGGAGGAGAACTCTCTATAGACATACAGATTGTAGATTACATACTGTATACAGTTCAGTATGTATAGACTGTTGTTGGTGGAGCACTGTTATGAGGTGCAGTTTCTTTAGCGAGGGCCTGAAAGAGGAGAGTATGGCAGTGTTTAAGATAGAGAGAGTAAACACTGATGGCTCAGGAATGTGAAGCTGTCCACCCACTAACTCTACACTAGGAGAGGAGTGTGTGTGCGTGTGCGTGTGCGTGTGCGTGTGGGTCACTCAGCCCAATACCATGACATAATTTCCTGCTTGTGTTGACCTGTACCATATACGTATCTGAGATGGTCATTTCCTGGTTGACAGGTGGCTGCTGCCCCCTGGTGGTTGCCTGTTAAAGGGGCGGACTGGAGGCACCCTGAGGGCCCAGACTCCAGCATCACAGACAGGTAGGAATCGCTTCTCTTCACAAGAAAATCCTTGTGTCTTATCATGAACTATAAACCAGGTTGTTTATAGGCTGGACCACCCTGTGCTGCATGTGTCGTGGACGGATGCCGTAGCCTACTGTTCCTGGGCCCAGAAGAGACTACCTACAGAGGCAGAATGGGAATACGCCTGCAGGGGCGGCCTGGAGGACAGGTAAGGTGTGTGTGTGTGTGTGTTCTGTGTTCTGTGTTCTGTGTGTGTGTGTGTGTGTGTGTGTGTGTGTGTGTGTGTGTGTGTGTGTGTTCTGTGTTCTGTGTTCTGTATGCACCTGCTACCACCCTGTCTCATCTCTCTTGGCTGCTGCCCTAACCCCTTGCTTGATTGATGCTCCTTGTGTTTCAGACTTTACCCCTGGGGGAACAAGCTGACCCCTAAAGGACTGCACTACGCTAACATCTGGCAGGGAGAGTTCCCCACGCACAACTCTGCAGAGGACGGATACATCAAAACTGCACCGGTAAGGGAGTGAATACGAGGAAAGGAAAAGGAGAATGAGTCAAATCAAAGCAAATCAAATTTGATTTGTCACTTATATCACATACAATTGTAATAGACATAGTGAAATGTTTTGGGATGTTGCTCCACGCTCAACAACAGCAGCAACAACAACAATTCAATAATAAGTAATAAAAAGTGGCAATAGTACTAGTAGTCAGAGAATGAGACTGAAACACAGCATTCTAAACCAGAATGAACGGGTGTGACCACAAAGGCCTGATCGGAGTCGGTTCACTTCCATGTTGGACAGGCTGTGTGTGGCAGGGTGGCCTTTACCCACATCCATTGTGGTGAAACAGGAAGCTGATCTCTGGTTGAGCCAACGCTTACCAACAGGAAGTGAATGCTGTTACGAGATTAGGAAAATCAAGAGTTCATCATAATGTCACACTACCAGCTCACAGCTGCTCCAGATCAGATGAATTACATGCAGATAACATTAATGAAACATATTCTACCACTGTCAATACTGGGTGTAATGATTTATGGACCATTCTGTCAGAGGTCAGGGTCGCACTTTGTGTGACATTTCCACACATACTCACAAATATACATTAACTGTAAAACGTGCAATAAACACTGAGTTGCCAATAAAAGCCTGTTTCAAATAATAGTCAGAAGCAAACAAGCTCCTGACCCTAATAAATGCCGGGTCAAAATGAATTGTTTACCAGTCTGTATTCTCTGCTGATATTAACAGATGATTTATTCCACGCATTTGATTCTGAGCGACAGTTGCGGCATTGCCCGTATGTTCAAAAAGACTGACAGATCATTTGCAGCAGTCTTGTATGGAAAAGATTATAAATTACCATCTATCAAAGATAAATCTGGGTTTGACTGATTTATTGTAGGCTAATAATGTTAGTGGATATTTGTTTTTCAGTAGGCTATGATATATATATTCAGCTCTGTGTCATAACGTGGGTTTGAGCAGCAGTTTGTCCTCAGCGGCGGGGGTAGCAGAATAACTGCTTGTGTCCAATAATAGCCTGTCCGGTGTGCTCTGGTTAAAGCAAACAAACTAAAATTCTCTCTCCTTACTTCTACATGTATCTCCTACAGGTGATGTCATTTCCTGCCAACGGCTATGGCCTGTACAACATGGTGGGGAATGCATGGGAGTGGACATCTGACTGGTGGACTGTACACCACACCACAGACGAACGGAACAACCCGGTAACACACACAGACACACACACACACAGACACACACACACACACACACACACATACACACACACACACACACACACACACACAGACACACACACACACACACACACACACACACACACACACACACATACACACACACATTGCAGAGAGGAGATATGAAACTACACACTTGCTTTTATGTCCCATCCCTTTTGCTCTTGTTTGGGTTGGTCTGACACTGTTCACCCTTTACTTTTGTAGAGGGGTCCATCGTCAGGCACAGACCGAGTGAAGAAAGGAGGGTCCTACATGTGCCACAAGGTAAACAAAGCATATGCAAGTGTTATATAACTACTATAATTGGCCTGTAATTGCCAATACTGATGCATTTGTGCGCTGTCAGAATGTTACAGTTGATCACTTGAAGGAATAATGGTGCTTTAGCCCAGTGTAGTACAATGTACTGTAGGCCTGCCCTCCCTCCTGGAGGAGTCTCTGGTCTGTGTGGGTGGGTGGGTGGTTCAGAGACCAACTAGGCTCTGATGTGTGTGTGGGTGTGTTGAGTTCTGCAGACCGGTATGACTCTACAGAGGTAGGTTGAGAACATAAGCATTCATTTATTGCTTGTAAATGTATTGGTATGATTAGAAACACAAATCCAGAGGGACAGGTGGGATATTGATATGAGGCTAAATGCTGACTTGGCATCTCTGTGACATCAGCATCCCATTGACATCTCTGTGACATCAGCATGTTCTCTCCAATTTGGCTGTAAACAAGGGAGCTGTTTCCCAACCCCACCTGCTTAGTGGCAAAAGGGGAAATGCATTCTTTCCCCACTGTCTGGTATGGCAGTTGCTAGGCAATCCACTGAGAGGGCAAACAAGCTCTTCCTCCGCAGACTGAGCTTCCTCAAACCATTCAGGATAGAAATGTATAGTGTAGAACAGATCTGATTCTCTGTCATGGAGAAGGATAGGTGATTGTGTGAGCTTTTATCCTTATGCACTGTTCTAAACCCACCCCTGGTGACTGAACCAGTCTGCCCACCAGCCACGGTTGCCATGAGGATGCAGTGGACAGCATGCAAAACGAGTCCTGGGCACAGAGCTCTGTTTGTTTCATGTGAAGGAAGGAAGGACTTCAATCAAGCAGGCTTTATGAATGTAAACCACATTTGGCCCTGCTTGAATACCTAACAAATGCATCCTTCCTTCTTCCAGTCATTGGGATAGGCTAATTACTGATATGACATACCTGGACTGGTAAAAGCTATCGGGACCTGTACTTTCACCTATCGTGTTGAGTGATCAGTGATTAATTGAAGGGAGGAAGGACATCTTTTTTTAACAGGGTTTGGGTTCTATCAATGTTATTTACATGTATGATTCTCTGTCCTACTTCCTCCCTCTCCCGCTCCCTACCCCTCCCTCGCTCCCTACCCCTCCCTCCCCAGTCCTACTGTTACAGGTACAGGTGTGCAGCAAGGAGTCAGAACACACCTGACAGCTCTGCCTCGAACCTAGGCTTTCGCTGTGTCTCCGAAGTTCAAGCATAACCTTTCACCCTTGGAAATTTACCCCATGATGTATGTACATATTTAGGAATGTAGCTAAATCGTAAATGGTCAATAATATTTTTCTATGTCAATAAAGAAAACTTCTTAAAACATCTTAGAAATTGCCTTTTTTATTAGCAATGTTGAAACAGCTGAAGTGTATTATCATTTGTTGAAGTGTGCCTGGTGCAATGTGTTGTGTTCATTTTTTTCATTTAGCCTTGAAGACATTTAAGTTGAATCTTTTTATCTCACATTGGCAATGGGTCCGTTCGATCAGGCTGAACTGGGCAATGGCGGTTAAACCGGGAAGGGCGGAGCGGCCCGTTCCAATCAAAGAGAAGTCTACGCAGGTGGGTTAGATGGTAAACAAACGCACCCCAGAAGTAAACGCCCCTCAAGACGCGGTCCGAACGTAACTGATCAAAACATTATTTTGTATGAGAAAAGTTCCTCAAACTTCAAATGTATGCACACTAACCGAAACCGAAACTGAACCGAAAAACAATGATGTTCAATTCTCGTCACAAGGAAAATATGACAAGACTTGTCATGCGGAAATACGTTTGAAATACGTTCGTTTTCAAGAAGGCTGACATCAAGAAAAAGTCTTTGCGAAAACGTCTACATCAACGTCTACATCTTCAAAGTCACAGACTATGGCTCTTGAGTTACAGTGAGTTTGATGCAAAAAATTAGTTGTTCCAATTACTAGTTTCGATAAACTGAGGACTGTGGTCTAATGAGATAAGAAAATTGATTGTGTATGTTATATCATGAACCATACAGTCAATACTTAAGCCACAATTTGATGTAATTGAATGTGATACAAATCCTGTAGTATCTCTTTCACTGCTATTTGCAAATTGATTGCAAGACATAATCAAGCAGAAATTGAAATTGAATAGCCCTATGATCACAGATGCTCATATTGCGATTGGCATTTACTGTTCAATAGTGTGTTCTCTCAGGGTAGGAGAATGAGGCGTATCAATGCAAGGGGGATAGAGGAGATGTATTTCTGGGGAGGTCACAAGACTCTTGACACATTGAGAGACATGGAAGGCCTCCCCTGTCATGCGTCCATTCAGAGGTATATTCCGCAGCCCACAGACATTGAGTTTCACATATCCCAAGTAAGCCATGTCACCACAAAGTCTGGCCTTGAAGGAATCTTGGATTCAGGTGGATTCAAGGGCGATGCCAGGAGTCTCCTTTGGTGGGGCCTTACTGTTGAGGAGGATGACATCAATATGGCAGAGAACCGCTTGCTGGAGAGGATCTTCCCTGATAGAACAACTGAACAGAGGCAGATGCAGGAACCTTTCCTGAACAAGTTCACCACCTCTCCTGCCTTCAGGAGAGAATCCCGCTATGGGAACTTCAGGTTCACTGTCGGCCTGTTGGACCTCCTTCAGATGTATAGAGAACAGTTCTGCAGTGGAGACAAGCCAGTCATGAGAGCGTATGGGACTACAGTCTACAAGCAGGAGATCATGTACACCATACTTGTTCACAGCCCAGGTGTGAAGAAGTTTGATACCTTACCTGTTCTCTGTGATGGTGGAGATGATGCTGTCTGTATGTATAATGAAGAAGGCAATATTGTCTGGCGTGCACAAGCAGTGTCTGGAGTTCATGAGTTTCAGCCAGTCATAAGTAGTCCACACGTGATTGGTGTAGAGCCTTTGGATTGTTTGTATGAATATGACAAATGGTATGTGTGGGACCACGTGACCTTAGCGTTTGAGCTGCCAGAAGGCCAGACCCTACGAGTAGACAGAGAGAAGCTGATCCAAAGCCTCAGTGCCTGTGATGCTGATCATCCGTTCCTAGGGGTGAAGTGTGTTCCCCGCAGCTATAGCTGCACATGTAGATGTTGTCGTCTGCACCTCTCAGAGGCTGAATACATTGTTGAGCAGAAAATTAGAGGAAAACCACAGAGTGAGGATGTACTCAATCAACCAGACAGCTACCACTGCGCCTCATTGTCACCTCTTGATGTGGCTGAAGTGAATAAGCACATTTGATGAAGTGTACTCAACTATGAAACCAGAATAATCAATCCAACTCTTCTGTTTTTGTGTGGTTGCCTTTGTCTTTTTTTTCCAGATTAGATTAAGAAAACAAATTGGGTCTATGATGTAGTATATGTATTGTATATTTATATGTATTGAATACTCATTGATCATAAACACAAAGAAAACTAAAGAAATTATCATTGATTTCAGAAAAAAACTCTCTGTCCCCGGTAACTATGAACGACACAACCATTGAAAGCATACAGGAGTACAAGTACCTGGGCACGATCATTGATAGCATACAGGAGTACAAGTACCTGGGCACGATCATTGATAGCATACAGGAGTACAAGTACCTGGGCACGACCATTGATAGCATACAGGAGTACAAGTACCTGGGCACGATCATTGATAGCAAACTGACATGGAATGCTAACACCAATGCTAGGTTTGCAAAGGCTCAACAATGCCTCTACTTTTTAAGGAAACTCAGAAGTTTTAATGTGGACAGGACTATTTTATTGAATGTTTTACTTTTAGTATGTCTTGTCTTATCTGTTGTGCCTGTGCACTTTATCTGTCTCACCGTGGGAGAGTGAGAAACGTCCTCTCGATTCCTTTGTATGTCTTGACATGTGAAGAATTGACATTAAAGCCACTTTGACTTTGACTTTGATGCTCACACTGTTTTACAAGACCATCATCCAGAGTATTTTTACTTTTTGTATTCTGTGTTGGGGAGGGGCATTGTCTGTACAAAATAAGAACAAACTAGACAGGGTTGTTAAACTGGGTGGCAAGATAACTGGGGAACCAATGTGTAATATTACTTAGCAGATCCACTGCACCCTCTATGGTCTGAATATGTACTCTTCAGGGCAAAGGTATAGCATGCTCAGGATGCGGACTAAAAGAGGCGTCACATCCTTTGTCCCACGCAGCATACAGCTTATCAACAACCTTTGATCCCATGATCTCCCAAATGATGCCTTTTATGATGTTTTATGATGGTTTTATTATGTTTTTTACGATGCTTATGTGATATGTTATATGTTTGATGACGTCTCTTGATTTTCTAAGCTCCTCAAAGCTAATTCCCTATAGGGGCAATAAAGCCTTCATTCATTCATTCAACAACTTGTATCTCTGTCAATACAACTCATCTGAAAAATAAACCACATCCAGTATTACATAATAGTTGTTTTTCAGCTTTTTAGAGTTGTTTAGCAGGCATAGCCTTCTCCGAATATCATAAATTGTTCTAAATAAACATAGGGAATGTCCTAAACAAACAGCAATCCCTTGACTAGATAGTGTAGGTAGGGACATTGTAAACGCAATAAGCATGATAAAATCAAATGTCAAAAGTAACCTTTACTGGACAGTGGCTGCCCCTGCTGGACCCAAACAGACAAGCTGTCATTCCTGTAAATGTTTTATTGAAGTAGGCCCCGAAGTCCCAAGACATAGTCTACAGAAAACAAGAGAGTGCCATGCCCTTTGTGTACTGTATATGGACACATTGTGTTGTTACATCCTGCCGTGAGGAAAACAAACTGAAATATTCATGAACAATGTGACGGAACAAGGCTGAAAATGTCATGAAACAGCAGAACAGTCATCAACAGTCCCTTTACCCTGCCCTGTGGAATCTGTGTGCAGGTTGCCTTCCTTCAAATCGAGTAGAAAGGCTCTCTTTGCTAAAACCCAGTTCTAAGTACTCCTTTTACTATTGCCGATAAACTTTGTGTCAATAAATGTTATTCTATTTCCTTTTCAGCTGTAAAGCCCTTTGCAGGCAGTGCCATAGCCAAATAGAAAAAAAGGAATAGAAAATATCTCATATTTATTAAAAAAAAATATATATATATACAAATTAAATTTAAACACACACAAACAGAGAGGGTTAAGAAAAGATACAGGGACTGACAAAGAACCCTTTTCGGTTGGAGGTACAACCTTTTTTATTAGTGTGTAGAGCAGTGCTGCTTGGGCACCAGAGGGCAGCGCAGGCTCACAAATTAATTCATACACAGTAGGCATAAAATAATGTGAGCTGCACTGATGTTTCATTTAAATTCCCCTTTATTAACAGTGGTGGCAATTCTTCTTTCATAATGTCAGAAACTCTAGGTTACAATATTGTTGTTTCTGTTCTACTGTAGCACAAACTGATACAAATTGATTGTAACACATACCTTTCTAACGAAACAGCTACGACTAGATTGAGAACATGCAAGCACAGTGAATACATATCGGCAACCCAACCAGCCCATCCATTCTACCCCCTCCTGCACTCCTGCCCTTCCCCAGGTCATTTCCATCTTCAGACAACCCCTCTGCCCTTGCCCACCCACTCCAACACATCCACAGGTTATATTAGTATTCTCTCTGGGATTGTGTTTCTCTGCATTCCTTTTCCCTTGGCAGATTCATAGTCCTTTCTTTCAGAATGTTTGTAATACGAGTGGTCTGGGAAGAGTTATTTGGTTTGACCAGAACAGAAAAGTGCATGCACCATCTGTCGCCTTGTGAAATATGTTTACTTACTTCATGTGAGTGAAGGTAACACATGTGGGGTGGAGGGACACACTATTGCACTGTTAGATGATACTCCCTTCATATGGTTATATCTTATTTACTGCTTTGTAGTGCTACTGTGTGCCACACATGTACTGCACGCGCACACACACACACACACACACACACACACACACACACACACACGCACGCACGCACGCACACACACACACACACACACACACACACACACACACAGAGGGGTTAAACACATGATATGTACTCTGTGTGCAGCTGATTAGACTCTAGGGGGGTGGGGTGGGCTCTGCTGCAGTGTGATACAGAGGAGTTGGTGCATTCTGTACTGAGACTGAGCTCATGTTCTTATGGAGAACATTTGATGTGGGACTACATGGAAACAATCGCCACGATGCCATGGTTTATAACAATAGACACAGAGATCATTTATAAAAAAAGAACAAAAATGTTATTTATTTCAACTTAGTCCTCAATATACAACATTTTGGGTGTTGAAATTACGACAAGTAAGTGTTCTGCGACATATTCTAACAAATATTAAAGAAATAATGAAAAAATAATAAAGTAAATTTAAAAAGCTACTACTGTACCAAATAACTGTATGTTATCAAACATTCACATTTCTATTGCCTTACAGCACGGTTATCAGCAAACTAATTCCTAATTATTTTCCAATTAAAATTGAAAAGAGTTTCAAATTATAGTTGATACAACATTACCGTTACAATTGCTAACGTTATTCAATAGACAGTATAACAAGTCTAATCCCCTCAGTCAGCTTTTTATTGAAGTTCATACAAACTCCTTTACCTTTCAGTGCACAACAGATTACCTGTTTTACAAAAAAGAAAAAGAAACACTGATCTCTACCAAACACTGCAAGAGGGACCACACCTAGAACTAGTAGTCCCTGCTGCTGCTTCACCGACCCGAAAAAAGTGAGTCCATATTAACAAACCACCAAGTGCTGTGCTATCAACAATTCATCACAGAAGTAGAGCACAGCAACTAAGACAATCTGGAAGCTAAACACAGCTTGCCATCTTCAAAAGTCCAAAACGATCAAGAGAAAGAGAGAGAATCAAACGAAGGCGATACGCTATACTAATATAAACCTTGTCCTTTATCACTCTGCCTTGCAAAGCTCAAAATACAAAAAAACATTTGCAACTTTATCCGACTTTTGCACCAAAATGGCAAAAGTATGTCTGTGTGCTGGTGGCGGGGCAGCCCGGGCCCCTCACCACATGTAGTAGCTGCGTGTGGTGTCCACAGGAGAGGGCTTGCTGTCTGCACAGCCATCTTTGTCCTTCTCGCTGTCCGCCTCCCACAGGTTTATGAGGGGAGGGTACAGCTCGTTCAGCGGGATGGAGGAGGTCTTCTGCATGTACTTCTTCAGGGAGTGGTGGTAATTCTTCCTCTTCCACCTGCGGGCAACGTACACCCCCACTGTGGCCAGACTGAGGAAGGCCAGCATGGTGGCCATGACGGCCAGCAGGGCGGCGCTGGGGCGCTGGTCCGACACGTCCAGGGCGAAGGTGACACTGCGCGTAGTCACGTTGACGCACGACTTGTGGGTCTGCAAGTGGATGTTAGAGACGGTGAGGCACACCTCATACTCGGTGGAGGGCTGCAGGTGCGTGAGATTGTACTCGTGGACATCGACGGGGACACGTGCCGTGTAGGTGATGTGGGGGTTGTCGATCATCATGGTGGCTGACGCCCACTTCAGGTTGGAGGTCATGACGTTGGAGTTGACCTTCCAGGAGACCAGGATGGAATGGGCCTCCGTCTGCTTGACATAGATCTTCATCACTTCGGCGCTGTCTAGGAGGGTCCCGTTCACGCGGATGGTGGAGACCCGTGTGTCTGCTCCCTCTGTGTTCTGGGCCACACAAGTGTAGCGGCCTGAGTCCTCCACCTGCACGTGGGACAGACGCAGGGTCCCCTCGTTGCTCAGGTGGTAGCGCTCCGACACCGTATCCACAGTGATTTTGCTCCCCAGGGGGGAGACCCAGTAGATCTCTGGCTCAGGCTCAGCCATGGCCCGGCAGTCCAGGCTGACGCTCATGCCCAGCTCCAGGCTGAGGTGGCTGGGGAAGGTGTCGTGGGAGATGAGGGGGAGACACTGCTCTGGGGAGTCCAGTAGCCTCACCTCTCTGACACGCTGGCCTCTGAGCTCTGGCGGTGAGGCACACAGCATGGCCAGGGGCTCCATGAAACGCACCGTGGTCCTGTTGGAGCTCATCCACTGGATGACGCAGTCGCAGCGCAGCGGGTTGCTGTGCAGGCTGATCTCTCGCAGGTTGGGCAGCGCCTCCACGGTGCGCTGGTAGACGGCGTTGAGTGCGTTGTTGTTTAACATCAGGCTCTCCAGAGAAGACACATCTCTGAAGGCCAGCCGGTGGACGTAGGACAGCTTGGGGTTGTTGGTGGCCTCCAGCTTGGTGAGCTCAGGGAGGTTGTCCAGAGCGTAGCGGTCGATGGACACCAGCTCCACCATGTTGTTGATGCCCAGCTCCTTCAGACGCAACATGTTCCTGAAGTCCCCCTCCTGAAGTTTGTGCACTGGGTTTTTGTTCAGGTCCAGGAATTTCAGATTGGGAACTTTCTGCAGGGCCAGCTGGGGGACACGGACCAGCTTGTTGTCGTAGAAGGACAGGCTCTCCAGGCTATCCAAGCCCACCAGTGCATTCCCAGGAATGTCGGTCAGATCCATACCAGCCAGTACCAGGCTCCTCAGACTCCCCAGAGGCTTAAAATTCATGTCCAGGATGCCGATGACTGGGTTCTCTCCAATCATCAGTATCTCCAGGTTGGGCGTGGACTCAAACCAGCGGCTGTCGATGACCCGGAGCCTGTTGGAGTTGAGGTGGAGGCGGAGGAGGCTGCGCAGGCCTGAGAAGGCCCCGCGGGCGATGGAGTTGATCTGGTTGTGATTGATGTAAAGCTCCTGGAGGCTGGCCAGGTCCAACAGGCAGTGGTCTGGCAGCTGGGTGATCTGGTTCTCTTCCAGGTGCAGGGTGGTGAGCTGGTTCATGTTGGCCAGGCCCACTGCCTCCACGCTGCTGAAGTTGTTCTGGGACAGGTCCAGCTCTGTCAAGTTGAACAGGGCCTCCAGCTCTCCACCGGTGTGGGCAATGGAGTTGCTCTGGAGCAGCAGGACCTGGGTGTCTGAGGACAGGTTGAAGGGGATGCGGGTCAGCCTCAGGTCGTTACAGTCCACTGTAGATGCCTCCCTGTAGGTGGACTGGGGGGTGAACCAGGGGCGGACCTCGCACACGCACAGCCGAGGGCACTCCCCGCCACGGGCCAGGGGAATTAGGGGCAGCAGCACACACAGCCATGCTACCAGGGGCCAGGGGAGGCAGGTGGGTGCCATGCTGTCAGCTGTCTCTGTCTGGTCACACGATGCTTAGAGGAGAGGCAGTGTTCCTGAGCAGGGCCTGGAGGGAAGGTGTGGAATGTGACATCAACCAGCGGTGTTCATGGGCATCGGTGTATCCTTCCTCTGCAGGCTGTTAGTGTGTGTTTAAAGAGGAGTGACGTCACAGGCTGGGGAGTGTGTGTGTTTGTGGAAAAGAGGCCAGGGGATGGACAGGTTTGTTCTCTTCCTCTACTGATGTGTTATTCTCTCATCATTTCCAACAATTCAGCAGAATAAGCCTGAAAGACAGAAACCAGGTCAGGTATTAGAGCTCAGCAACAAGGACAAATACATGTCATACAGTATTTTCATTATCATCCCACAAACAGATGGCGATTTAGATAACCCAGAGAGAGAGAGAGAGCGAGGGGGGGGGGGGGGGGGGGGAGAAAAGTTCCCTGTGAGAGATTAGTGCAATAAATCTCTGCATGTCAGACTGTGAGTTACAGATCACTTAACAATCGTAATTGATATTGACAAGGCTTTTAACCTAAATAACGGCTGAATTACAAGTCTATATCCACCTATACATATGTAACATATTTTGAGAGCAGTCGTTTTTGCGTAACTAAGAATGACACATTATAGTCAGCTGCATACAAAGTGGAATAAAGAAGGCAAAGAATGGAAGATGTGTAAGAACACAGTAAGCCAAGGGGAAAGTGTAACCCTGTGCATCTGCCACGTTCTGTGGTTGAACTGAAAGACCTGACATTCTTTTGTTTCTTTGCGGAGGGTGAAAGTGGAGGAAGGAGCCTGCAGACTTTTAGGGACTAATTTGACATGCCTAACAGGGCAGAATAAATCTGTGAAATTCTTCTTGTTGCTACGCTATTGTGCAGAGGTTCATTTCTATCTTTTAATGAGCTTTTACTCAGCCAGAGACTATTCAAAAACAGGTGGAAAAAAAGCAAAAGCTGAACATTCGAGTTAAATTGAATCAGTCAGAATGTCTTCATACAGGCAGAAACCACTCAACTCCGATGCCATCAGTCAGACTGGCTCTGAACTGTTAGTAAAAAATTAGTTGGTAAAAAGTTCCTCCAACTAACAAAAGCTAAAGCATGGCAGTTGAACAGTTTGTCTTTTTGGGGTCCATATTCTACTTTTTTGAGAAACATATGCATCATATTCAATTGCACAATGGCCTACACAAGTGTAGAAGTATGACATAAAGCGCAGATTGTTTTTGTTCTGTGAATATTTGTGTACAGTATGTTCTGTTGAAGATACAGTAACACAACCCTCTTGCAAGTACAACTCAGTGTACAAGCATTGGGAGATTAGAGAGCGATGCATATTTGATATGTATTTGTCGCTATCTGAGGTGTTTGGTGGATAATAACACATTAACTATGCCGCTCTAATGTAGTCTGTGTCTGTCTCCTCAGAGATTACGGGTACCAGTTACGCTCTCCTGGGAGATTATCTGTGTATATGCTACCGGCACAGTGACAGGGATCCTTTGGTGTGGTAGCACTCGCAGCTCTGTCTGTGTGAGCCCATTACACAACAGGCCTAATCTACTGGGGCAGCGAGGAAAAGAAAGCGCTCAACATCGTTAACGGCTACTCTCGATTACCAGACACGTCTCTGGAAAGCAGCAGCAGCAGCAACACAGGCGGGTTTAAATGAGTGTTTTAATGAGCCTGAAAAAATCAATTAGAGGCCTGGAGCCCGTGGGCTATGATGGTGCCAGCTCCAGGCTGGGTCGGGCCCAGGCGGGGCAGAGAGAGGGACAAGCAGGCTGGCAGGTTGGATCCCCGGAGGAGAGAGGAGTGTTCACCACCGCTGCACTCCTCACATCGATTTCAGATGTGCCCCTCACACCGCCTCGCCCTCCCGCTTCCCAAACACATTTATGGGGCCCAATTATGGAAATGAAGCACAGCAGTTTATTCTTCCTCTCCGTTTAAATGGCCAATACCAAATCCATAACGCCTGTCACAGTGGGGAAATATGGTTTCCTCTCAGGTGGTGCTGTCAGAGATAGTGTTTCCACTGTGGGACAATAATGTCGAAGAGAGTTGCGTCAGTCTCAGCAGGTGACAGGTTCATGTACAGAATGCATAATGTTGATGGACTATCATATCATGTATGATCTGAACATGACCTACAACTACGCCTCCTTCCTGCCCTGAAGATATTCAAAATATCTTCATAGGTTTAGCATTTGGCACAGGTTTGACAGTGAGCATTGGCCTCAGTGACTTCAATCTGTTTCACCAAATTTGTCAAGTTAAACTACATTTACCTCCATCCAATTCAATGTATTTTCTCAATACTGAGAGAAAGCTTTGTTAATGGTTCCCCTTTGAGCAGAGGTAAAAAAAAGTTTATCTGTTCAGGCAGGATTCCAGTGGGTGTTTATATATTGCTGCTGAATATGGCAATTTATTCAACCTGGAGGAATCAGCCTTCCATAACTCCAGCGAGAACATACCCTGGATCCAGATGCTCTCCCACTGAGAATAAACACCACTATGTCTGAGCCTCCAGAGTGAGTCACAGACTCGTAAAACAGAACATTTATCCTCATAAACACACTCTGTAAATGCCTAAAGTCAGAAAAATGTGTGTACATGTGTTTGTGTGTGCGTGCGTGTATGTATATGTGCGTGCGTGCGTGCGTGCGTGCGTGCGTGCGGGATGTGTTTTGTTTCACTTCAAACCCTGACAACCATATCTCTGAACTTCTACTTTAGAAACAATATTAACATAGTCAAACTAAACATAGTCTATCTTCTCTTTTGTTATTGTTCTCATCTAAATTCAGCATAAACCTACCAGAAACAAAGAGCACAGGGAGGTGTGATTGACACTGCCTCAAAGCTTTGATTAAGGTTTTTGCAGGTGTGATATTTTTAGTCCCTAAAAATAAGACGTGAGAGACTTTGAAATGCTGAAAATATATATAATAGTGTCATTCCTGTGTTCCATTTCTGCTTATCTTAACGATGATATCTACAGTGAGGCACATAACCATGTCCCTAATACAGATGAACAAAGGCCCTATCTGACAGTAGAACTTCCAAGAATTTTTCTAGTCTGAGGAGAACAAAACAGTCTCAATAGTCTCAGTCAAAAAAATTTATTCCGTAACAAACAACCAGACTACCATTACACCAGCGCTCAAGCTTTTCTGTTGTTTTAAAATGAGAATATCTTTGATATCCGGTGGTGTGTGAGGAGTGGGTATGTGCATTACCGTGAGAAACTATCATGTTTCCTTCAATACACTGAGAGACATGTTGGCCCAGATCATTGCACTGAAGTCTCAGTGGCATCCTCTCTCTGCAATGCCCTGGTCACACTCAGACCCATCCCCATGATTCATACACTGTGACTGAACTGTAACATCAGGGCTTTTTACCCTCTTCCTGCTCTACTCAGGGGACATGACCTTGGAATGGCCAATATAGAGGTCTAACTGTCATTTCATATTGTCTCTATCCATCCATCAATATATTGATCTATCTGTCAATCTGTTTGTCTACCTGTCGATTCACTGTATCCTTATATGTAACCACCTATCACCCAATCTATTTCTCTTTCATCTCTTACTCTTTCTCCGTCCCGCTCTCTTTGCTCTTAAATCGGAGGAGACAGGCGAGGTAATCGCTGCTTTCACACTGAGGCTATAAAACTCAGACACCTGGCATCGGGCTCCTGGAGGGCTGTCAGCACTGTGGGGGGCTGGAGGAGGTGGGAATGCGGTTTGGATCATATCTCTGTCTGTGTGTGTGTGTGTGTGTGTGTGTGTGTGTGTGTGTGTGTGTGTGTGTCTGTGTCTGTGTCTGTGTCTGTGTCTGTGTCTGTGTGTGTGTGTGTGTGTGTGTGTGTGTGTGTGTGTGTGTGTGTGTGTGTGTGCGCGCGCACAGAGACTGGACAAAACGTGAGGAAACAGATGTTGTTGTTATTTCCTCCTCTGACACAGCACCAATCCACCAGTGTCAGATTACAGACACACTTCCTCTGAGCTCTGCTGATGTACACAGGGGCAAAGCGGTTTATTCTGTGATGCAGTAAACTTTATAGCTCCAAATCCTGCTTGAAGACTGACTGTAGGCCTAATCCTCACATCATTCTATGTGTTATTTTAGGGGGTGATGTCACAGACTTATCCCTAAGAGGGTAAGTGGAGAGATGACCTTGTCCTTTTTCCCTGTTTGAGTGGTATAACTTTTGCTATACGACATACAAATGAAATACCAGTTCCAGCTTGGCTGATGCTCCCCTTCCATTGAAAACGACTGTTAGGGTGGCGGCTTGTCCACAACGACCTCCTAACTGCTAGTTAAGCCTGAGTTATCCAAATGGAGAACAGGAGAGACTGAGAGAGGGCAAGGAGAGACTGAGAGAGGGCAAGGAGAGACTGAGAGCGAGGCCAGTGATACAGAGATAAAGTATGTATTATATTCAACTGACTCACCTATCATATCCTTCCACACAGACTACAGCCTTTGTCATAGGAGGGAAACCCAAGTCCTGCATTAAATTTAGTGCACTACCCAGTATAGAATGCCCCCAGTGGGGCCAGGCCTTTTGTGTAAGAGTGTGAGGCGCTCTCTGGGATCTGACACAGGGAAATTGAGTGTGAGTTTAATTCCCTCCCTGACAAAGCAGGACCAGATCAGCTGTGTCCTGAACGCCTGAACCATGAAGCTAATCTCACAGCCTGGGGAACCAGAGAACACAGCAATCCACCATTTAGAGTGAGCACATACACACATGCACATGCACACACACACACACACACACACACACACACACACACACACACACACACACACACAGGTACTGTATACACACATACACATAGAATCAAAGGGCTATACTATATCTCATGCAAACACACACACGCACACACATACACACACACACACACACACACACACACACACACACACACACACAGAAAAGAGGTAAACCTCAATATATTTGCACACAGGCACCATCTAACAATATAAAAAACAACCTCTAAAACATGTCACCCACCCATTCACATAATGTCGACCCTCATAAACACAAACAGATACACACAAAGACATAGACACACACACACACACACACACACACACACACACACACACACACCTACACACACCAGTGCCAAGCTATTAGGGTAAAAATCCCTCATCATTCTGGCATAATCCAGCTGGTTCAGTGAGAGTCAAAGCAGAGCAGGCCTCAGGCAGAGGGGATTTACTTTGGCTGTTCATTCTGTCACATCGTTTATGTGGTTTAGCTTTAATTTAAATACATACGAGACACACACACAAACACACTGATGATGGCGGATGTTCTCCCTCAGAGAAACACAGCCCGTAGGTTGAAAGGATAAGCGGGGCCAGTAGGAGAGAGTTCTGAGATATTCTCAACCCTGTCTGTTTTATGCCAAGGTCTCATACATGTATTTATTACCCATGTCTCCAGACAGCAGAGAGACTAATGAAGCTCATCAGAGCCAGTGAGGAAGCACAGAACCAGGGTAAGACAACAAAGAGGCCCTGGTTTCTTGCTCAGGGTTAGGCAGTAGAGGTCGGGTCTCTCTCTGAGCCCAGGCAGAGCTTACTCCTGCCTGGAGGTCTCAGACCAAAGATGGATTCTCAGTATCCTGTCCTGCTGGGAGCATTAGGTTTTCTTGCTCTGGGTCCACTCTGCCAACATAAGCACTTACTGTTCCACAAACCCTTTCAGTTGCCTGGAGCCACAAAAGGCAACCCTACGGTAATGAATACAACAAGCCAAATGGCCTTTTTTCCATTGAGGAGAAGACAGTATTTTTTTACTTTGTCTTTGGTATCCGTTTCGGTTTAGCTCACTGACTTAACCCTGGCCTTTCAGACACTCCACCAAGTGCCACTGGCTGGTGCTGCCAAGAGGAAACTCACTTTAACGAGAACATGATAGCACTTTCCAGAAGAAAGAATAATGCCTTTCCCCTCATTCACTCGGTCCCTTTTCATCGGGCGTAAAATGTGAGCAGTGTTTCCCAATCGGCCGCCGCACAACAGGCTCACATTCATGCCGTCACCATGGCGACCGGCTATGCCACCGGCACGTCTGTTTCATACCCAAATGAGGAGACAGCTGTGTGTGCCATTAGGCGACCGAAGACGAACGCCAGACCGCCGGTAGCATAAGATAATCACAGCCATCTGCATATATAGGGCAATGGCATAATCAAAGCATAGAAAACATCTGATAAAAAAAATAAACTGGATACATCAATGCTACCATCAGATAATGGTTTCCACCATACCACGAGCAGCTGCATCGGTCTCCAGCTACTGTAGCACAAAACAACAATAGACTACACGTCCCTTTGCTAGTAACTAAACCTGCCAAAGCACCACAGCTTCTTCACTTTGACTTTTTTCACCTAACGTCTGCACAACTATTTTTCGTAACAACAACAACAGCGGCCATAACCACATCATCACAGCAACCACAGACACAGCTATACCGCGCCGCCACGGCGACGAGAGGGCAGCTACCATTAAGACGAGCTTGGGTACGACAGCGGTTTCATAACAGCTCCGTACAACAGCGCCTGTCATGTGTGACTGACAGGGCGGCCTGACGGGGGCTCCATGTCCTTACTGCAATGGCCTGCCTGAGAGGCACCCTGTTCCTGCCCCATTAGTATGCAGGCGTCTCACTCCACATCACACAGGGCTTTGGTGCAGCTGCTGAAGGCAGAGGTGTAGAACTGAGGAGAGGAGGAGGAGGAGGAGGAGGAGGAGGAGGAGGAGGAGGAGGAGAAGAAGGAAATGTGTCCGTTCAGCCAGAGAGAGGAGAGGAGGGAGAGAGGGAGATGAACGACACCACTGCTTCTTGAAGAGGACCGGCATAAGAAGCCTCTTCTGCACTCAAATACAGCAGCGTTTCTAATGTTATGCAATAGGCAATGGAATGTAAGATTATGAAAGATTATGCGTGTGTGACTTAGTCAGATTATACAACGATGCCGTGTGTCTCTGAGGTGGGCTATTTAGGTCCACACAACTTAATCTTAAGTGTCATAAAATGACATGGGTATTTCACACAGGCGTAATTCCCCATGGAACATGCAGAGAATGGCGCTGACAGTATCTTATTTCTCCCCCCACCTCCTCTTCCCCCTTTCGCTCCCTTATTCTAACTGCGATGGCAGAGAAACGCCAATACGTTGTCATCTGAGCGCGGATCAATCATGCTGACTTTGGCAAAGTCCTTTAACACTGCAGCAATAGAGAAACGGCAGTCAGATATCTCATGGGATAACACATAACAATAACATCACAACACAGGCATGTAGATTACATTGACTGTAGTACAATAAAATACTACTGAATTAACCATTCCAAACACTTTGGTGGTTGAACTAAGCTTATAGAAGCAATTCAAAGCTGAGCATATGCATCAATTCCAAAAGTAACTTTGTAGTCTTTGTTCTACTTTTTGAGTATGTCTTGACCGAAAACAATGTCCTGCTAAACAGTAGCTAATCTTGGAAACTTTGTGGTCTGAATGGCCATACTCTTCAAACAATGGCCATCTCTCCCTCTCTCTATATATATATATATATATATATATGACTGCAGTCAAAGTAGCTCGCCGCCTAACTCTAGACAAACAGCTGCCTCAGTCAGAAACGTCTTTACAAAAACTCACAATGGAGTGACGTGTTTCCCTCCCTTCCCCTACTCCCCCCCCCCCCAGAGATCGCAGTCACAATAATGGTAGAGGGTCAGGCAGTGGGACCCATGTCACCCCCTTAAACACCCTAAACCCCCAACACTAAATCTCACAGTGCAGAGTCAGTCCCAGGCCCTCTCAATGGGTCTTGACAACACACGCACGCACGCACGCACGCACGCACGCACGCACGCACGCACGCACGCACGCACGCACGCACACAACATGTAAAACATGTTGGCTAGTTCTCACGACTCCTGAACTGCTGGTGGAGGATACTGCTTTGTGTAGGGTGTGTGGGGTGGGAGTGGGTGCAATGACTGGGCCTCCGATAGAGGATTACAACAACCCTTCTCCCCCTTCCTTCACCATTCTGGCACAAGGAGTGGATCTACTGTATGTTACACTGTTTTCCCAAGACAAGGCTCCAGACTAGAGGATGTGGTTGGCAAGGATCATTTAAACTAACTGAGCCTCGGCCACTGAATTTGAACTGGGTTCTACCATTGTTGACTCATTGGTGAGTATTGTAATCACTAAATCTGCTTTTCCTTGTAGCCTAAACAAAAAGCTTTATAAACCAAAACACAAATCCCTATCACTAACCTCTTGAAATTCATCTCGAGAACACTTCACAAAAAGTTTCAACCACACCAGAGTGTTTGCCTTAGCACCCGGTGCTCATTCCTGACTCAATGATGGTGAACCTGGAGCCTCAGTGCAAGCGTCTTGACTTCACCAGTAACAGGTGCCACTGTTGCGCAGCAGCTGCAACGACAGAGCAGACATGGTACCAAGTCTCAAAGGTGACCCAAAACAATGCAGAGTCACCACCAATCCCCTCCGTCCCCCACCGGTTCTCAAACCAACTTATTAGGAACAATCCATTGTGTGTTTCTTTCCTCCAAAGACCTCTTGTCGAATTCCTCCACAGAGCAATCCAGACATCTGCCAGCATCCTCGCCTTTTCGCATGCAAATGAGTTTGATGGGACACATGAGACTAGCTGCCAGTCAGCTGTTTCAGCTGCAATCTGCGCTCGTCTGTGACGCTGCAGTTTGTGAATGTTACATTGTATCTCTCTCATCAAGCGCACGAGGACCAGAGACCCCAAGGCTCACATACATGGCCTAATTATCAGAATTCAATGGCCCTTCATCAGGATAATGAGAAACGTGGTAGAATCATCAGGTGTACATAAAAAAACAAACCATTTTAGACATTAAACACTGATAGAATAACACCTAGACAATTAGACGATAATATGCCACATAATTGCAAGGCAGAATAAATGGCGTTGATTGTTATTGTGATGTTGTTTACAAAGCAGTTTGCCACAATAAAGCTGTCGTTTGTATTTTATCGCAGCCAATCTGTCAACGTGTTAGCCCTCACGTAAAAAACCCGACATGATTCTCATCTTAATAATCGATAAATATGAAAGACAGCCTCCGTGATAGTGGCCACATGTGGACTACAGATTGCGGACCACATTGCCCTTGCAAACCCAATAGGGTGCACTGACGCTGTACAATTTGTGCTGTACAAGATTCAGCCACCTACAAATCACAATCAGAACAATTACAGGAACTGGCACGGTTAAAATAAACACTGAGCATGTTTCATAGTATTTAAATGATGTTGCCAACACGAGATGAAAGAGAACTGCAACATATTTCTTCAATGACAGTCGCATTCCATATATTCTGCGAATTGCAGCACGCAGGGATGCATTGTTGTTTGTTTCAATCCTTGGACCCTTTCAGAGCACGAGGAGGAACTCATTGGAACCACGTCTAATAATTTAGTTACCAACCCGTTATAATCACTGGATTGACAATTAAGTTGGTGTTTTTGTCCCTGTAAATATTCACTACCATAGCATTGGAATGTCTATTCACATATTAATTGGTCATTCATATTGGAGATAGAAATGGTCATTTAAATGATAAATCATTGCTCTCACCTTCAAAGTGTGGCATCTTCCACAAGAATGTGTCCGCTGCACTCCTCTCCACTGCTCCAGCGGAAATAGGATACTGGGGGGGTAGAATAGCCTAGAAATATATGACAAAATCTATAGTTTGCTTCACAAAAGGCTATCTTTATTCACAGAGGAATCATTGTAAATTCTTCGGTATTTCCTCTGTCCTTTGCCCGACTGACTGTTAAAGTCTATCCCTATCCTCGTCAAAATGATAACGAGAGCACGGCGCTAGAGCTTCTCTGAGCTCGTGCCCTCCTCCTCCGAGCACCTGGCGCTGTTCGGCGCGAGTCAGCTGGTTTAAAACGCACGATTGGTCGCGCGGCAGTGCCTGTCACTGGTGCCCAAATAGGCAACTTCACCATCTGCTCGATCACTGCTGAGACGGGAACAAAAGCAGCACCGGCCCGGGGCTCGCCGTGGGAAACGACGGCTAGGAGAGTGGCAGACTAAGTAAGAAATAAGAGAGGTTTCTGAATGACCAATGGCAAGTGCCTATCCTGCCCGTCTAATGCTCGTCAAAGACCCCGTTTTGTCTTTGCAGTGGGGGAGTCTTCATTGTTTGAAAATTCCAGTGTTTTCACCAAACTTTGTGTCCATAAATGATCTATAAAGTCAACATGCCTCACTCATGAATCAAACAAATTACATTGGATGTATGTATTACCATGCTTGGTTGTTTGACAAGGCATTGGGCAATAATGATCTTGATTTTATTGAATTTGGCTGTCAATAATTGATAGGCCATATTGAGGGGGTAAAGTGGATTGTAGGCTGTGTGGACAGTGAGATATATGGCACTAGATTGTCTGAGCAGATATAGAACATACACACATGTACACGCACACTCACGAACACACATTACAACACACACAGTAATTTAGCAGACGCTTTTATCCAAAGTGACAATAAGTACATTTGTCGAAGTAAGTGAATGAACTATACAACATAAGTAAAACCTTTGATAAGAACAAGTCGTGAGCTCAGAATTATACACACACACACACACACACACACACACACACACACACACACGCACACGCACACACACACATTTACGTGCAGTTCAGAGATAATAGCTTCTCTTTACCTGTCACTTCTTTACATTCTCTCCTCTGTTCTCTTCCGCCTGTCTCTTCCCTCTCCTCCAAGGACAGCTTTGTAGTGACAGCGCTTCATCACACACTGTTTTATCCCAGTGCTGGAGAGCTATGAGAGCTGCCTGCTTGGTTCCACCTGAACTGCTGCTGCACTGAGACAAGGGGACCCTGCATGGCACCAGTGTGATCACTTATGTATTTGAGGCAGAGACATTATGAGTGCACAGCTTATTTGTTTAGTTGAGTGGTAGAGGTCACAGATTCAGGTGAGTGAAACCCACAGCTATAGGGATCAGTTGCCGTCCACTGGACTCATGGGTGATCAGGTACTACATGTGTGAGAGCTAGTAGTCTGATAATACTGGGCCATTTTACCATTTGAGACTTATCCTATAACATCTTGATCTCTCTGCTATACAATTGGATATAACCTTTGGATCAATATTTCACTTCCTGTAGGCTATATCATTTGCCCTTCAATTTATATATTTATTAAGCGGTAGGCCGATGCCTTGATAGTTTTTTTTCCAACAATCCTGGTTTAGAATCTAATATTGTTGTTTTGAAAGACAGAATTCATCAGAATTGTCTACAAATTGGAGTGGCTGTGGACTAATGTCAGGCTAGCAAAAGACACTGGCCGAAATCTAAACCATGTTACTCCAACTCTCTACATTTGGCAGTTGAACCCTATTTCGTTTAGTTTAGTTATCGAAAGAATACCCAGAGTTGATTCAGCGGTCATTCTGTGACCTGAAAG
>NC_139658.1:19255984-19273484 GCF_951799395.1 Argentina silus | reverse complement strand
TGTTCTGACTACAAACTTCTCTTTTTTCTTGCTCTCTCTCCTTTCTGTCTCTCCCTTACCTCATGGAAAATGTTGGATAGCCGTCTTTTTGTTTCCAAAATAAGCTATTGTTGGAAATGGTGAATGTTAGAATTGAACAAAACACTTATTTGTGGATATTGCACGTGTTGTACTTCTGTATAGATATGTTATATATATATATATATATATATATATATATATATATATATATATATATATGTTTTTTTGTTAATGTGTGCCGTCTGTGTTGAGTGTTCATGTCTGATGTCTGTTCAGAATGTCTGTGTGTGTGTGTGTGTGTGTGTGTGTGTGCATATGCATATGTGCATATGTGCATATGTGCATGTGTGCGTGCATATGCGTGTGCATAATGTGTGTGCTTGTGTGTGTGTGGATATTGGAGCAGTCTCCTTCAGAGGGTAAATCCTATGGACTCTTAAAAGTCACCCGGTGAATGGGATAATTTAGCTCTATTTCCTGGCTGGCTAATACCAATAGAGCATGATGGAGAGTTAAAGAGCGTGAAGAGAGTGGGCGGCCATTAGCCATTATAAATCACACTGATTCCAGAGAGAGAGAGGCAGAGAGAGAGAGAGAGAGAGAGAGAGAGAGAGAGAGAGAGAGAGAGAGAGAAAAAAAGATGGAGGGGGGAGTGAGGGAGAGTAGCAAGGACAAGAAAGCTCCTGAGACTTTACCTGAAAGAGTCTTTCAACTCCAACAGACAGAGACAGAATGACCCACCCACTCACCATCAGAGCTGTCTAATGATGAAACAGACCTGTATCCAGGCTGAGACTGAATTAGGTTACTTGATTAGATCTACCGTTAGCTGCCCTGAGTAGGATGCAACTCATGGTTGCATGGTCCAAATTTCATCCAACTCTGTCTCAGCATGGTTGTCTGTCTCTGTACTTTCTGACCCAAACATGTGCTTTCTACATTTACATTAACATTTACATTTACATTTTTGACATTTAGCAGACGCTTTTATCCAAAGCAACTTACAACAGTAAGTACATTTGTCTAAAGTAAGTGAATCATCTATACATCAGTCATCATAAGAAAAAAATCTATGCTAGGACCAAGGGCCATTGGCAGTCACAATGCTAGAAGAAGGAAGGATCTTTTTTTACAGCTTTCTATGAGAATTCCCTATTGATACGTATTGATACTGATACAGTTGTACCACAGTTTATACGATGATATAAAGACACATTCAGGGTTTCAGAAACAAGCCCAAGGGGGCCTACAGTAAACCTGTGTTTTGTTTGGTGACTCATACAGCAGTGTCCTCCTCTACATGCAGAGTCCCAGAGCCTGGGGTGCAATTGCAGCTCTGGAGTGGAGTGCAGTGATTGGAATGCATTTGGGGTTTTTAAAGGAGGTTCATTAGGATAAATCAATAAGGACGGTCTTCAAAGAGAGCCTCTACTGACGCCAGTGTGGGAACTCCTCTGAGCTTGAGCCTCATTTGCATAATTATTGAATATTAGTTTCCATAAACAGCCAGCAAGGGGTCTGCTCCTACCACAAAGGCACCCGTGCTGAATACTGATGTCCTTTGAAGTATACTATTCAGAGCACAGTGTCTTTACTATAGCTGCTTTCAAGCTAAAATTACTTAGTTTTTTCTTTTACATGACCAGACCCTGAAACCATGTGCTATGGGATCTCCATGGGCTATTGTTCTGTTGAAGCTGTTCTTGTTGGTTTAGAAGATGCTGCCCTACTTTCCAGTGGACCACTGCGGTGTCTAGTGAGGGTATTGAAGAACACAGATACCGTACAACAACCCCCGCCAAAAATCTCTGAGTGCCCAAAAATCTCCCTCCCTCCCTCCCTCCTACCCCTAGGACAGTGGTTTTCATCACTCAGCACATCCAGAGGAACATGAAGTTTAAATATTAACCAGCTCCTCTGCCTGGTAACAACATGTGCTCGGGGACAGTGGCACAGGGGTGGGGGGTCGTTGGCACCATGACTCAGTGACACTGTAACCACACACGTTGGTCCAGGGTCAGGCCATGTACAGCATGACACCAATGTTAGACTGTAGTCAGGTAAGAACCAAGCCCATAAGCTATTCTTTTTTTTAAATATGTTTTTAGGGCATTTCTGCTTTATTGGGATAGAGACAGTAGAGACTGACAGGGAGGATGGATGACATGCAATACGTGTCGAGGGTCAGAATCGCACCAGGAGCCTTGCGATTATGTGGTATGTGCATTAGCCCCTAAGCGCCCCACCCATAAACTATTCTAGAGTGAGATCACCTTTTACTCTAGCCCTAGAGGAGCTGATCGCAGACCTCTGCTTCAGACACCGTCTCCTCCCTCCTCTGTCCTCTCACATGGATTTGAATTGTCTTTGTCTTTATATCTCATTCAGTTCTCCTGCACCCTGGAGGCAGATGGAGTGAATGCTTGGATGTGTTCCATGACACAATAGGTTTTGTTAAGTCAGTTGAACTGTGGCTGAGCCAGCCTGTTAGCAGTGTGACTCTGCTGCTGAATAAACGTAAGGCAGTCTCGAGGAGAGGAGAGGAGAGGATGGGAGAGGAGAGGATGGGAGAGGAGAGGAGAGGAGAGGAGAGGAGAGGAGAGGAGAGGAGAGGAGAGTGGAGCAGAGCGCTCCTCTGGGCCACTATGCAGCTGTTCCTAACATCACGACTGTAACTTTGTTTGTCTGCTACTGCACAACAGAGCAGGGGCTCCCACAGAGATGACAGAGAGAGAGAGAGACAGAGAGAGAGAGAGAGAGGCAGAGAAAGAATTTGGCACAGAGAGTAAGAAATCAGAAGAGAGAGGGGGACAGAGAAGAGAGACATGAGTGAGAGCAACAGAGACAGAGACATGAGTGAGAGCTTACCTCCAGGCATTGAGTTAGGGGATTGTAGTTGGGATAAGAATGTGGGGTTCACAGCAGTGTCAGTGGATTATTGCCATTAGACACCTGCTAAACTAAAGGAACCCTCAACCCGGCACAAGGCAATGCTACAGGGACACAACCCAGAGAGACTTCTCATCTCAGTTCATTTGACCCAGTGCCAAAGGTAACGCAGTCATGGATCCCTCCTGGCAGTGTTCTGTAAACACTGTCACATTATACTGCTCCTCACACAGAGAGTTGGGGCTGGTGGCATCCCGGCCTGGCCCCCTCCACTCTGCTCTGCTCCTGTTCATATCATGGAAATGAGGCACTGTGTGCAGTGTGCGTCTGATTCCCCAGTGGAGAGTGTGGTTCCATTTGGTATTTAAATGGGTCAAACTGTGGTGATTTATTCATGCTCAGGGTCTTTAGTGCCACTCTGCCTGTCAGGCCAGCTCTGTGCTCTCCCCTTCCTCCTTTTCAAACATAAACTCTCCCTCCCTGTCCCACCCTGCCCGCCACTGTGTACCAACTCTGCAGCCACACGCATTGTTCTGAAGATTTATGTTATATTAGTGTGTGTTTTTTGGCCGCGTATCACAGTATGAACGGATTAAGATATTACTGTACTGTAAGTATGTGATACATGACTCTCTAGTGCTGTGCCAGAATGAGTCTATTCAGGCGACTGAGATTTCAGCACCAAAGACATGGATTGAGACAAACATAGACATAACAGAAGCATGTAAATATGGAGAGAGTTGACCTACATTGTAAGCCCCTGACTCCACGTCTGTCAGTCAGGCAGACAGGCAGACAGACAGACAGACAGACAGACAGACAGACAGACAGACAGACAGACAGGCAGGCAGGCAGGCAGGCAGGCAGGCAGGCAGGCAGGCAGGCAGGCACGCACGCACGCACGCACGCACGCACGCACAAACAAATCCAAGGATTCAAAGAAATGGAAGAAGGAGCCATCGTGTCCCAGAAACACATCTCCCCTGAGCTTTAATGTGGAGTGGCACTCCTGTCAACAGTCATGCTGCTCGTCTGCAGGGTAAAGTGATCACAGCTTCCTCCCTCTCTCCCTCACTTTCCCTCTCTCTCCCCTCATCCCTCTCTCTCACCCCATCCATTCAACAAATCTTCCATCTTATTCACATAAATCAAGACTACAAAACTCCCTCACGCCCACCACACCCCCCTGGCCTGTGCCAGGCTCTCTCTCCCCTGTCTGTCTCTGTCTGTCTGTGTGTGTATGTGTGTGGGCGTGGGCCCAGGCTCCAGCTATCCAGTTCACGTTATCCACTCCACCTGCTCGACCTACACACCTGCGGTTCATCATCTCATTCACCTTGCAGTATTTAAACCCCGGCCTCCCATCCACTCATCGCCAGATTGTTTGTTGTCCTTACACATCAGTCTTGCTCTCGGCGAGCGTTTATTTCTCAGAGCTTTTCTGTGTCGAGTATTTGACTAACCGCGCTCTCTCTTGCCTATAGTGCCACTCTCTCTGCCTGTCCTGTCTGCCCTGCCAGCCCTGCCGGCCCTGCCCTGCTTGTCATTTTACCCTGCCATTCCGTTCCCCCCATTCCTTCATTAAAACCTGGTTCCTTTTATATATACTGTGTCCTGCGCTTGGGTTCTCTAGCTCTGACCGTAACACAAAACAAAAAAGTAACCCATCAGAGAAGCTAATATCTGTTAACTGCAAACTGTAAAAAGCATCCTAATGAAGTAATTCAGCTGACTTGCGTCTGGCCTACACTATTAAGCACCAAAAAGGTTCTTAATCTCTCCCTGCAGATAGGGGAACCCTTTTCACAGAGGGTTGTAAATGGAACCCACTTCTAAGAGTGCATAGCCCGGGACTGGACTGAGAGTTGAGCATTAGATGAGCTCACTAATATGGATACCCAAAGTAGTCAGCTGGTTTCCCTGTTGGCTGCCTATCTGGTTACCACCCATGATTGGTTTTTGTTTGCCTGGAGTTTTGGTTTGGATTGCCAAACGTGGAGGAGTCTGCAGTCCCCAGTGGTTGTCTGTCTAGCTAAGTGTTTGTGTTGGTGCATTGATTTGGTAGGGACAGCCTTTAGTTAGTTTACTGCTTAGTGGCTGCTCTCATTAGGAGAGCAGTCAGTTTGTTTTGTTTTCTTAGTGTGGCGGGGACCGCGGGTAGAGGTCCAGTTTGGCAGAAACTGCCTCAGGAGCACTTCCTTGGGGTTCTGACTCGGAGGAACTAGTCCATAAGTAACCCTGCCAGTACCTGCACCAAGACTAGGGTCCAGTTCACTTTAGTTCCATTAGGTTTCATTTATGTTATGGTTGTCTTTTACTGAATCAATGTACTTTCATTGTTAGTTTAGATATTATTATTTTGTATTTTATGTTTAATTACTATAGGTTAGTAATTGATGATATTTAAAATATTGGTGATGGCTGCTAATTTAGACAACTTTATTCAGGCCCCTTCTGAACAGCTTTTGGATTGTTGCACCAAAGACCAGTTGCAGATCACTATGGGGTTGAGTGTACTCCTTCTCTATTGAAGGGGAGCTTCAAGGCCATGTTGAAGAGTAAGCTAGTTGACCTTGCCTGTGACCTTGCATTAGAGGAGATTAAACAGAAAACTGAGTTTGCTAAATTACAGTTAGAAGGGAGGAAGCTAGACCTTATCAAGGAGGGTTCTCTTAAGAGGGAAGCGGGGTCTCTAGTAAGAGCTGCTCAAAATGACATGGGGGTCAAATTGCGGTCGCTTCCTAGATTCAATGAGAGTGACCCAGACACTTTTTTTTCTTTGTTTGAGAGAGTAGCGGAAACTCAGGATTGGTCTGATGCAGACTGCACTTTACTGTTACAGTATGTATTGGTGGGTAAGGCTCAAGAGGCAGTACTCAATATGCAGCACTTAGTGCATCTGACCGTGAGGTTTATGTAACTGTCAAAATGGCAGTGCTGAAGGCCTATGAATTGGTGCCAGAGGCTTACAGACAGCGTTTCAGGAGCCGTAAAAGTGGAGAGGAGCAATCACATGTAGAGTTTGTTCGGGATTTGGTGTCTCAGTTCAATTGCTGGTGCTCTGGGTCAGAGGTAGAAACATTTGATAAGTTGTCTGATTTGGTGGTTCTGGAGCAGTTTAAGAACACCTTACCAGAGTGTGTGGCAACTTATGTCAAGGTAACAACTCCTTTGGAGGCATCTGTCCTAGCGGTTGAGTTTGTCCTGATCCACAATAATTTTTTTACTGACCTTAGAAATCAAACTGAAATGTCCCATAGCGGGTACTATTCTGCACACCCCAGGTTTTCAAGGTCTGCATCAGGTTGGGGCTCTCCCAGGTTTGATAGGGCCACATGTAACTACTGTGAAGGCAGTTACATGTTCTCCAGGGCTTGGTCGTAACAATATTTAAGTTTACCAACTTTTCCTCATATTTAATACATGTTTTTTGTAAATACATTCCTCTATTTATTAATAATTTGTAGAGTGTCTTGCAGTCCCTAATTTAAAGTTGCAACTATTCAGCCTTTATCCACATGTATAAAGGTCTATAAGCCATTTGTAGACCATTAGTGCAAGTTGGTACAGTAGTTTGATCATCTCAATAAGATATCAAAAAGCATACAGTATTCAAATGACCAAATAAACCCACAAAACCACAAAGGAAATGACAATAGATGTTTATTCTTTGAACAATTTGAGTTACATTTGACATTGAAAGAACAAACATTTGGTTCGCTACCATATAGTTAAAAACCATAATCAAACAGATGAAACTGTCTGCAGCTTTCGAGCACAGATTTCACAGTTCCACCATTAGCCAGTGAGCTAGCAACATAAGGGGTTCAAAGCAACGCGAGCTAGCGACAGTCCTCAAAAAAACAATGTTATGTCTTGGTACAGTTAAACCATAACTTTAAAAACGTTTATGTGGAGGTTCCTTAGCAGCTGTACTAGCTACTAGATAGCTAGCCAACACTAGTGTTGTCGGTAGCCTTTCACACAGTAATTTGAAATGAGGTCACAGGGAGAGATCACAATAAACTTAAGGTTTTATAAAAGCTTCATTAAGCCTTTATAAGCCTTTATATATATAAGATGTATTTTGTATATTTTGTTTGAAATGTGATCAACAAAAGTCACTATGCTACTACTACTGTATTTCTTACAGTTTAAACTCAAAGTGCAGGTTAAAGGTTGATAAAAAAATCAATCAATAAATCAAACTTTATTTGTGTAGCACATCTAATGCATGAATGTAATACAATGCGCTTTATAGGAACAATTAATAACAACAGGGAGAGATTAATAAAAAGACAGCCCAAAAAAAAGAACATTTACCATTTCCATAGTCTGGTCCCTGTGTCTTGAGGCTCTCAGGCCCATTGATAGTGAGGGCTGGTGTGAAGATGATCTGAGTCAGGATGGAGCTAGAGGGGGGTGTGGGGGTGTGGAGGGCATGGGGGACATCCTGGGGATGTCTGATTTATCATTACAGATTGCATTTGATGTCTTAGTGCCTGGGACCTTCACTCCACTCTTCTCATATCTGGGGTACAGGACAATACATTGCCATGGAGTAGAGTGGGAAATTACTTCTAAAAGAGAGACAGAGGATGAGCGGGCCATACAGTATAGTATTATATATGATACTGACGCATCAGAAAAGACACATACGGAAATACACACGCTCACACACACACACACTCACACTCACACTCACACTCACGCTCACACTCACACTCACACTCACACTCTCTCTCTCTCTCACACTGTCTTCACTGAAAGCTGTACTGAAAATTGTACTTCCCCATTGTCTCTCTGATCCTTTGTTTTAGAGGTGTGCAGGTAGAGGGTTTAACTCTCTCTCTCTCTCTCTCTCTCTCTCTCTTTTTGGAAGGTTGCAGTGTATTGGTTTACCTCTCCTGGGAGGCTCTGCTGATGGAGGGAGAGAGGGCATGGTTTTGCAGAGGTATACCCATGATTCGCCTCCGGTGAAAGCCAACACAAAGACCCACCCCCCAATGCGGCAAACAGCAAGAGAGAGATCCTTATCAAGGTCACCAGACAGTCAGGCAGATTGCTTCTTTCACATGTTCACTCATAGCTGCACATTCTCATTGCTCTTTGTATCAACTGTCTCGTGCTGACATTTTACCACCGGCAGCTCATCAGACTACACAGTTGAGGACAGATAAAAAGTTATATTTTTGTATAGAGCACCATTGTGTCATTCCAGTAATGATTATGATCACTTCTGCTTTATTCCATGTGGAACTTTGTATTTGCCTCCCTGGTTACATATGCCTCAAACTCAACAGAAGATTCTCTACTCCTTCCAGGCAACGCAAGCTGATCATCGTTATGCAAAATCCCATTAGCAGTCACACAGTGTGTGGGGACGTTTATCAGGGTAACACAGACATCCCCACCCTCTGGCTCTTCACTCCAACCTCACCACATAAAATGCATAGATAAGCAGCCACTGCATGTTTCATACCATTCCTCATTCCATTCCATGCTACCATTCCTCATTCCATTCCATGCATTACAATGAGCCCGTCCTCCGATTTTTTCCTCCACCAGCCTCCCCTGATACACACACACTGCAGTATCAATAGACTGGCCCGGAGGTCAATGTAGGGGTGTATGTGACTACAACAGGTCTGATTTGAACGGTGTGAATGGCCATGTCTGGAAACCTGGCATGAGGCAGTGGCAACAACAACACATGACAATAACAACAACAAGCCAGTGCATATCAGTAATCCAGCAACCTCTCTATAAGAACAATACACAGAATTCCAGCACAGGCCTCATGTGCTTGTATCTTCAAGGAAGCTAATAGAGGAACCATAATAGTGAATGGAAAACCCAAAAGTCTGAGTTTCTACTACTGGGAATCTACTACTAATCATACTAATACCACAACACCCCCTCAGCATGTTCATTTGTTTGGTTTCTGACACAGTGTGGACCAGATGGTCCCTTGAGCCCAGCCCTCTTCCATATTCATGAAGCAGGTTTGACCCCATGACCTCTGAAGGGGTCACCTTTGACCCTGGGCTCTTTAGGGTGTCAATAGATATGGGGTGGGGCTGCGGCAAAGCAATCACACAGAGTACACCGACCCCCACCCTGTGTCCCACGGCTAGGTGCTTGACCCCTCCAGACTGAAGGCATGTGTGAACGCCCGCATGAGCCCAGCCTAGGCATGCCTTCACTGGGGTTCCCAGGCTCTGCTGGGGCCTCTCTGGAGGTGAACATCTGCCCCAACCAGAGAGGGCCTTTCTGAGGGGAGACAGAGGGAGAAGGGTGGATGGGGATGGGAGTGCAAAGACAAAGCCAAGGGAACAGACTAATGATGTCAGACCATGACAACACTGGGCCAGAGCGTGCCTGTGAACTGTGACCTCTGTGTTCCTCTGTGGAGGATGTTTGGGTGAGCACACAAAGCTCATGGGATTCAATGAGATGGTCATAATGAATATGATATAATTGAATATATCATAGTGAAATGCAGCACCTTTGAAACAATGGCCTCTGAAGCTACTTTGATACCCACACATTGTCATTACAACAGGGTTGCATTTCAGAGACTGAATTTCAGAGATATCAACTGCAGTAGTTTACTGGCTTTTTAATGGGCTTAGGCCAGAAGCATTTAGTGATGTTTACAGCTAGTTTGTTTACTGTTAAATAAAGTAAATAGAGAACATAAAGGAATAAGTAACTGATTAATGCCAGAATGATACACCACACACTATTTACTAATAGTGTATAACCTAAAAACCTACTAGATTTACTAACCTAACAACCTACTAGATTTATGACTGGGTATAGGACCATCTGCCTCAACAAAGGAGCCGCACAAACCAAATTAGGGTCCCTCAATGGCACACACAACAATCTCCAACCCCCATCCCAAACACACACACACACACAACAACCCCCAAACCCCTCGCCCCAGACACACACCACAACCCTCAAACACACACAACTTCCCCCAACCCTCCATCCAGCACACAGAGGATGTAGACAGTAGTAGACAGTGGAAGTGGACCATCTGAGACATCCCCCCCCCCCCCGAGCCACAGAGGTGGCGCCCCCTACTGTAGAACACTGCCATGTGTCTGGGTAAACAGTAGTTGAGACAATAGGGCCTGTCGTAGACACAGGTATAGAGGTTGTAAGATAATTGGAAGGATGAACATGTATAAAAGAGTGCGGCTAGAGAAGAGGATGTGAAACTGTGTATTTTTTTAAAGTTGGCACAATAATAGTCTGAATAGGTGAAAAGGTGTAGATATGCACCTTTATATACCCTATACTCCATTTTCTAAAGCACTTTTGGGACCAAAACAGCGGTGGTAAATGAAATATTTCTTTCAAGGGACCTCATTCCCTGATCTCTACTGATTAAACATGGTCATTACAACCATTAGAAAGCTTTTACAAAGCTGTCTACCTGTCGCCAGTTACACATTGCACCTTTAAGGCTACATAGTTTGGTTCTGGGGGTGTTGAATGGTACTATTAAAGGAGAGAGTGTGGTATTGCATTGTGGTAACCTCTGCTGTTTGTACCTCAGCTGCAGCTAAAAAGCTAAAATATCAGCACAGCAGGTTCTTTATTACTGATCTTATCTGGACCTATTCCACCACAGTCCTTTACAGGGGATGCGTGCTTGTGTTGTGAGGATGGGGGTAGAGTGAAGATAACACTCCACATCCATCAAGCTAATTGGGTCTCCATTGCAGGGGACCTACAGTATACACACTCAGATTTATTAGGTTTCTGAATAGCGTTTCACACTTTAGAGGGCATATCTTTCTCTAATAGCTCGCTTACTGATCCTTATATCTGGACCTAGCTCACATACTGATCCTTATATCTGGACCTAGCTCACATACTGATCCTGTATATCTGAGCCAGCACTGTCTAAACCTTGCATTTGTACCGCCGTACCGAGAGACAATGGGTGTTTTAGTGAACATAGGGGAGAGTAAACCTACAATTTAAAGACAATGGTTTCAACAAAGCACATGTTTGATTGTGCTTGGCACCTACGCACTGAGCATGAGAACAGAGACCTCATTGGTTCTAGTGTAGTCAGGGCAAGACATTTCCTCTCCAGTGAGCGTTGAGAGGCAGAACCTCGCCGGGCCTTACAGCTTCACTACAATAGCACCTCTGGCAGAATAGCCCAGTCAGAGGACTCAGACAAAAGAGCTTCCTCCCTATAAGCTGATTATGTTTCCCCCAGAGACAATCCTGTAACACTTTATTTTAGGTACTGTAGCCATGTATTATGCACTAATTATGTGCACAATGGCAGCTAATTAGCCTGCATTTATAATTTACAAGGCCGGTATTAGGCTCTGGCTCAGCTCTCTCAGAGGCGATAGAGGCTTTTAGAGGGAGGCTCCTGGTTTAGTCAGTCAGGGTGTCTCAGTGTCTCGTGTGATCCCTTCAGGGACGTCACACACACACACACACACACACAGCAGACACATTGTCACACAGGCTCCTGACGGAGGGAAGACAACAGTCCCACCTACGCCTGTCATACCCCCCCTACACCTGTTCCATGGACACGTGTCACACCTTCCGCCATGATGCATGAACACATGTCACATGTCACAGGGTTGCCTGTCTCTGTGAATACAGGAATAGTCATGCTGAATCCTGGAAGTGACAGTGAGGGCGTTTGTGTGGTGTGTCAGTGTGGTGGCAGTGTCACCCATGCTGTGAGAGAGGAGGTGAAAAGCTTATTTGAGCACTCACTCCAGGTACTGGGGGGAGTGATTCACTGCCAGTGTTGGACCAGAATAGGCCTTACCTATCAGTACACGCCTCCCTGTAGATCTTTGCCTGTGTAAACATAATTTCCAGCATGATATATAGTACATGTCAAAATGTGTCTGCTCTTGACAGTGTTACCTCCAAAAAATGAAGGACAGTAAGAATATTGTATTTTAGGGGGACGCATCAGGGGAGGAGATAATCTGATGAATCAGATGCAACACCAATGTCCTCACCAGGTGGGCAAGGTCATGAATCATTCAAAGCAAGTATTCATTCTACAGACCCCCATTCTTATTCTCCCCTTTCAATTCAGGGACTTGTGAATGGTTTGAGATAATTTTCCCAATCAAACTACTTTACAGTGCATGCTGCTTTGCTATTTGCAAGAATATTCCTGTATTATGTGGCGACACAAGTGTTATTTGTTGTTCTGAATTAAGAGTGCTGTGTTATCACTGCATGTAAGGAAGGGATAATTGGATCACAGTAGGTCCAGTTGTGTTCCCAGCCTGGTTCTAACACCTCTCCTCCTACAAGGGCATCACTCCTCCCTAGCCCCCAATCTCACCATTGGACTTGTTTATCTGTGGGGAGACAGGAGCATAGAGGCCTCTGTGTTTCCGAATAAGTTGTCCCTCTCCTGTCTACCTCTGAGCCCATGGTGATAGTGTATATGTGTGTGTGTGTGTGTGTGTGTGTGTGTGTGTGTGTGTGTGTGTGTGTGTGCGTGCGTTCGTGCATGCGTGCAAGCGTGCGTGCCTGTGCGCGCGCGTGCGTGTGTGCCTGCGTGTATGTGTGTGTGTGTGTGTGTGCGTGCGAGTGTGCGAGCGAGCATGCATGTGTGTGTGTGTGTGTGTATGTGTGTGTGTGTGTGTGTGTGTGTGTGTGAATTCTGCTGTTTGAGCTCTGATTCTGACTGGCCTCCGTCTCCCACTGAGGGGGTTAGAGCACCACAGCGGTCACGGCCCACAGATGGAGGGGGGATGTGATCCGTGCTGGAGCGGCCACTAGTCCCACTCTGGGCTCATTACTGGGAATCCTTAGTGTGGGATAATGGGGAGAAACTAGGGGCAAAGAGGTGGTAAACGACCCTACCGCAGCAGGAACAGGGAACGCTGCATTAGCCCAGTAATGGAGCGCAGGGGGAGGCTGCTGTAATGCAGTAGCCCAGATGAAGCACTCCATCTCAGGGTGATGTTAGAGGTGAACTGACTCCATCCATGACCAGATGAAAGCCCTGGCTGATTTACATAAGTGAGATAGTGCACGGTACGGTGATGAGAGGATCAAAGCAAGTCTTTCCAAATGAGGAGGGCAGTAATCAGTTTTTCAAATATCATTTGAACCACCCAGATCGGATATTGACAGGGGACCAGTGAGAGAGTGTGTATTAATCCCCATGGAAGCATATATCATGGCGTTATGCCATTATATGACCTTAGTGACCCCTAACCCTACCCTAACTGTCCAATCTATACCTCAGTCATCTGATTGACAGGCCCCAGGGACTTGGTTTAATCATCTTAACGATGTGAAACTCGTTAGAGACCTTTTATCTGTGTGTTTGTTTGCATGTGCTTCATCATCTCTCTAAATACTGTGCTGTGGTGTCATCAGTCTGTTCAAACAGATGTAATCATCGCAGCGCCTTGAGCACACCACGTCTCCTGTCTCCTGTCTGACTTGTGCAACATACACAAACACACATTCACTATACACACATACACACACACTCTCTCTCTCTCTCTCTCTCTCTCTCTCTCTCTCTCTCTCTCTCTCTCTCTCTCTCTCTTTCTCCTACTCTTTCTCTCTTTCCCTGACTCTGGGAGCGAATGACTGATGATGTACCTGCCCGTCATACCGTGGCTCTATTATGATTGATTGGTTCCACTCAGTGTACCCCCACCATCACTCAGAGGGAGGAGAGACCACCTTCATCAATATTCATCATCCTGATCTATATTCATCATCCTCATTCATATTCAACAGAGGTTACTCAGCACAGATTAGGGGGCTCTGTGTGTGTATATCCATGGATCATCATTTGATGGACAGATTAGGGAACTCAGGAAGTTCATCTCAGGTGTGCTCTAGTTTAGTATCCTCTGTGCCTAATTTCAACCAGAGAGACACTTTTTTTGAATTTGAACAACTTTATTGAATTTGTACAGTTTAGAATTTAGTTTTGGCGATGGCCTTATCGTCCTGAGAATGGTATCCCAGGGTCATTGCCAGGGTGGCAGGTGAGGCCTTTTGAAGGGTGATCTGCCATCATGCCCCCAAGAGGTAGACAGGGCCATCACCTGAAAGATGCATGACAGCCAGGTATGAAGTCATTTAAATAGTCTCACATTTTGGGCCGATTGGATTGTAGTTGATGAGGTGCGGTGACTCTCAGATCAGTCTTCCTGGTTGAAACTACACTTAACGGTCCAGTATGTAACATTGAAGCTTTCTAAAAGCTTCCTAATGGTTGTAATGACTATATTTAATCAGTAGCGATCAGGGAATGAGATCCCTTGAAAGAAATACTTCATTTACGAACACTGTTTTGGTCCAGAAAAAGCACTTTATAACTCGGTTTGCATTTAAACATGTTGTTACTACTTGTGCGTGCACAGAAACACAACAGCTACACTGCAAGTCCATTTCGGGGGTTATATTATTATTAGGGAGGATTTTCGCCGTGATGGCCAGAGGTGGCAGATTTTCGACAAACTTACGCCCTCCTCCTTTAAGCTTCATTTATTGATGGACACCTGAGAGTCTGATGTCTCAAACTTTTTGAAATACATATTTTGACATACATTTACCAAGCATTTGTCATAATCTCCAAAATCATAGTAACATATCATTGTGTTTGTGGTTAACCACCCCACCACCCCACCAAAGACCACCCATTCAGATCCAGTGAGAATATTGAGTTCTCCTTAGATTGAATGTTGTCCTGCTGGATCACCCTGGAGGTCTCTAAGGTATAAAACTAGGCCTGGTCAAAGCTCCTCCTGCACAGATAAATCATTTAAAGTAAAGGTCCTCATTTAGATGGCAACCCTGCCTCATCCGTAAACTAACCAAGTTTAAGAGCTCTGCTGTATATTGGCTATTGATTTGCCTGCTGCAGAGACAAATGGTGCCCTCTCAACATTAGATTAAGTCTGATGAAATAGTTTAGTAATGATTGTGAATGGGACCCAAAGCACTTATGACACTGTGGTGAAATTACTTAATTATTCCTTTATTTAGGAAACTGCCTGCCCTCCTCTGCCAGTTCCCAAGACTCCTATTGAAACATTTGCTTTTATATCAGTTTAGCAATGTTTACATTTGACCATGGTGACAGTTTCAGTGCTGTCAATGAGTGTGATATTGTGAGTGACAGCCCTCAGTGGCCTGAAGTTTTAAACAATGACAAACACCAAATCCTTTCACTTCCTCCTTATAATGATGTCAGATTAACTAATACCTACCAGCATTGTATTTAATTAATCATGGCTACAATAACCATGAATCCCACATGTAATTATAACTTCATTTGAGTAGGTAAAAGGACCATTGTTATAGTATTCCTTAAATACTCTGCAGCTCCCAGTCCCTGTCTGTCTCAGGGAAGTAGATGGGTTAATCTGAGTTCTCCACAGAAACCATTCATACATGCAGGACAGGACTCTCCCTCATCATTCATTATCAGCACCGAAGACTAATTCACTCAGCTGTCTGCCTTTGATTAATAACGCCACAGCCATGTGGAAAGAAAGACCTGGATTCTGTGAAGATTACCCAATTAATTTCACTTTTCATAAGAAGGGAGTCTTTTTTTCCTTCCCCTGCCACTGTTCTTCAGAGTGAGTTATGCGCCACCCCTCTCTCCTCTCCTCTCCTCTCCTCTCTTCCCCTCTCCTCCGAATGCAGTGCTTCATTCTTCCCCAATCAGGCTCTAATTGGCTGCCACCCTGCTGAGAGGGAGTTCGGGCCTTCTCTGTGAAATAGAACAGTATGTTATCCCTACAGCCGGGAACACGTGTTACAGCAGAGCTCGGAGGGAAAGTTTCATGGCTGGTTAGAAATATTCCATTCTGCAGCTCGCTTCTCATCATTTTAAATCACTCCATGCTGTCTCTGATATACTTATAATTCTCTCTCCCCAGTGTATTTGTGATGTTAATCAAAGGCTCATGGACTGATCTTATGTATAGAGGTCTTTTTCTGTCACTTTTTCTTTCATCCAATGTCTCTCTTTTCCTCCCATCTCTACCGGTCTCCCTTCACATGTCTCCCTCTGATTTGAGATGCCATCTGGGGGTGGTGGGAGTTCCTGGGGTTAGGGTCAGGCGGTTGGATGGAGCATCCTGCATGGAGGCGTGTGGAGCCCATACGAAGGGGCGGAGAGAGAGAGAGAGAGAGAGAGAGAAAGAGATGGTGGTGGCTGATGCTGCCTGGTGAGGAGCTTGTCAGGGTCCTACAGGGCCGATGGAAAATGAACCCACCCTGGGGATGTGGGTAGCAATGCATAATTACACCAATCGCTGATCAGTGCTCACAGAGAAAGAGGGAGTGTGTGTTTGTCTGCACGTGCATGCATGCATGCATGCGTGCATGCGTGCAAAAGAGAGAGAGAGAGAGAGAGAGAGAGAGAGAGAGAGAGAGAGAGAGAGAGAGAGAGACTTTGTGCATGTGTTTGTTTGTGGGTGTATATTTTTGGCTGTAGCTGTCATCTACTTGGTGGGGGTGTTCTCCTCTCCTGTGTCTGTATTCTGGCTCTGTGGACCTAACTGCTATGATCAGCAGGAAAAGGCCTTTAATCAGGACCAATTAGAGCGTGATGCATCTCTCCTGGGCCCTGACTAAGACCAAGAGGAACATCTCTGCTCTGACAGCAGAGGAGAGGCAGAGTTACTCTCAAGGCACCCCATACATCCAGTACCACAGGCTCCACAACTGGAGCAAACACCTTGCTGGTCCTTGTGCTGGTTGTTTTCCTCCAGTAATAAGTCATATGGGTGGACACAGTTATAAATCACAGGAAGAGGGAAACAGCAGGAGACTCCTGGACAGCTGGCTCCTCTGATCTCCTCTCAGCCAAGCTTAAAACAGCCAGGGACCATCTGTATAAACACAGTCATAGACACACACACACACACACACACACACACACACACACACACACACACACACACACACACACACGCACACAACGCACAAACAGTACACAGGGGAATGTGCATACAGTACACCTATTGTGCAGACACAAACACGAATACACAAATAAACAAATCGACTACAGTATCCTTATTGGCATACCAGTGTTTCCCTCAGATGTATTCGTTGGCGGGGTACCGAGGCCAATAAATCAGCATCCAGGGCTGCCATTACCAACATGTTCTACTTAGTTCTATGTAAGCCAAAATGTTTTAGGCAAGGCTAAACTACTAAGTCAATGGTAGGGGAAACAATGGTATCCCCGATCCTTTTGAGACAAGACACTTCCAATTTTCATTGCAGTTGGTGAGAGACAAAAACACAAAGGCTATCTGCTTATCATGGTGGGATTCAATGCATGTGCACTCTTTGCTTCTTCGTCAACATGTTAAAGGTTCAGCGTTCACTTATATGTTGTGGGTTATAGGTGCCTTCACTTCTTGTGAGCCTGTTTCTCACCAGCCCTTACCCCCTTGCCCCATAGGCAAATATACTGTAGGACATACTGTATGATATACAGTATATGATGCATTTTATTTTCCACTACAGCCCCACATCATCCAGTGTCTCTCTTATTATGATGTGTGTGAAATGACAGTGT